>NC_092818.1:170114212-170341712 GCF_023375885.2 Dermacentor andersoni
CATCTGTTCATTGAAAGCCTCCCACTTCTCACATCTCAAATATAACGGCAAACTTTATTCCTAGTATGCTTAACAGGTGGTCTGGGACTGTTGTCTATTGCCACACCAGACTGGACTCACCAACGCGACACTAACTGGCGAAAGTGTGGCTGCTTTTAAGCCGGTGATTGGACTACAATCTTTGGATCTATGTTTCAAACCAGATTTGTCTGCTCCACATTATCGTAAAGAATATCAAATGTATCGCTCGTTCCGCGCCGTGGGGCAACTGTTTTAATGCAAAAGAAAAAAAAAATATGTTCTAAGACTCACCTCAAGAATAACACAATGAATTATAAATGGAAGAACTGAAGAATCAATCAATCGATCCATCAAATCAATAGAATCTAATTGAAAAACTGCAGGCGTGTTCAATTTCCCGAGAAACAGTGTTGAAACGCAAACCCGAAGCGCAAGCCCGGAGCGCATTCACCACAAAGACAACTCGCTCCGCTTAGATTCGGTTGCCGTTCGCCAGCCCACCAGCAGCAGCAGGCGCGACTGTGCATTGAGCAATATTTCGCTCCCAGAGCACGAACAGTGTGGCACCGGCATACAATGAAGCCATTGTGTAACCGCCACGGTACACGGTACACTGAACAACGGCGCTACCATGCCCGTAGGCAGATGCACCGGTTGCGTAGGAGCGAGCACCAATGCGTTAAAAAGGTACGTGCCATGGAAATACTCCGAAAAGAATGCCATCCGAATAATGCGGCTGTCTCGCGTCTTTAGAATGTTAGTGGATGTGCCTCTGCGTTTTGATGAACGATCCGATAAGGAGGGCGACGTTCCCTTCGGTAATTGCAACTTCGGCTTCTTTTCCATGTCTGTGTATGTTCTCCCATTGGTCAATATATCGGACTGCCCTTTAAGATGCCCTTTATGCCCTTCATGCCCTTTCAGATGCTCGTAATACAGGGCATCTGATTATCATGCACCAGTTCAAAGCGAGAAAAGTGAAACCTTATACTTGCAAGAAACAAAGTTTATACTAGTGGTTAGAAGTCACGCGAAGAAACCACCATTATTTATTATGTTATTCTGAAGTTTGAAATGTGAAATTAATTATTAACTGCCATTTTAACATATATCTATGGCAAATATTAAATACAGGCTTTAACAGCACATTCGGACACATCAGTTTTCGTTGTTTACTATCTTCCCAGGGTTTCTTAATTTTATTATTCTTTTTTTGCTTTGAAAGGAGAACGTGATAAATTAAAGAAGAAGAAGGGGTCAGAATGATACCGACAGCAATCACGACCTCTAGCTTTCCCGCGACAGAATGATCCTCTCAAATACTTTTGCAACAAACTAAACGCATTCCATGTTAAATTCTGCGGTTGCATTAACCTGAGTTTATCCTAATTTCGCCACTAAACACAATTGCTAACCAAGGCCTCAAATCTAACCGGAGAGCGCTACATTTGGTGGCAGCGGTAAGCAACCTACGAAGGTCGAGTTATCAAAAAACCTAAGTGCAGACTGTCAATTCACACTGTCAAGTCATGCTAAGCAAGGGGCACGATTCCTCTGCCGCCACAACCGTCGCGGTAGTCCAGCGACTATGGTGTTGCGTTGCCGAGCTCCAGGTTGCTGGTTCGATTCCGACCTCGGTGGCTGCCTTTTCCGCCGGCCAAAAAATGCAAAAAAAAAAAAAAACGCTGGTGTACATAAACCTAAGTGCACGTTAAAGAACAACAGGTGGTCAAAATTAATCTGGAGTAACCTGTTACGGCGTGTCTCGTGATCACGTTATGATTTTGACACGTAAAACACCAGAAATGCCTCAAAGAATGGTGGCATAGAATATTTTTTTTAGTGAGACTAGTTATTATGCAGACAGATTTCATTTACTTTCTACGTATTTGAGAGCAGCACTGCAGGCTGTCTCGTGCAAGCAGAAAGCTAGGTCAGCTTTTTTAAAGTTTTCAGCACTTCTATTCACAGCGCAGAAAAAAAATATCCATGCGAGGCTATCAGTTAAAGCCGAATGACGATATTAAACTAAAGAAACAACTGAAAAAAATGGCTAAATTTTTTTCGCGTCATCTGCACCTTTAATTTCTGCATTTATAGTGCGCTTCTCTATGATGTCACTATTTCGTCGTCACACTGTAAGCACAGTTCTCAATTCAAAATTTTCGGTAATGGTTTGTGATATTGAAAGAAATAATTAAGTTGTCCCTGCGCTTATGCTTCTGAAGCGTTACATCGAGGAAATACGCGTGCTTTATAGGATTCTCAACTACCTCAAATCAGGTGCATTCATTGCCGAAAAGCACGCTTTCGCACATCGGAATACTTGCATCTGTCATTGCTTTGTATTACAACTGCATATATGCTGCAAAGTGCCCCAAATTAGCTGAATGGAATTGCATTTCATTTCACGTTATGTTGCATGACAATGTTAAACATAACTTGCTCGGTGCTTTTACGGTCTTATCATTTAATAAACGACAACTGCTGTAGATCACTTAGAAAAAGTTGCACTAGACGAACGCTCGTGACTGATGGCAAACATTGCTGCGTGAAATTGTTCATTTTTGTGAACTCTCCTTTTTCTCGTTTATGCTTCCCCTGTCCCAATGTGTTGGAGTGCCAACCATGCACGTCCTTGGTTAACCCCCTGCCTTTCTCTCTTTATTTGTCTCTCTCTTTCATTTCTTTTACAAATATATCGAAACATTTTTTTTAGAATGGAGATACGGATACAGATATGAAGAACTTTATTAAAAGGATCCTGAGAAGCGCCGCCCCTTAGGGCGACACCGCGGGCTGCTCCCACGTGGGGACAGTTAGGCCCAACCTAACCGCCGCATCGCAGGATCTCTGGACAGCCCAAAACTGACGATGGCATTCCGAGCTCTTGATAGCCGAGTTCCACTTTTGTTCAGTGACGTAGTTGAATATATGGCGAGTTCGTGGATTAGGCATTCGTGCGTGTAAATTTGCTGGCTTCGTCACCACAAAAATAATATTTGTGCAGTGTTTTTTTTTTTCTTACCAGATATTTCTCAATATCCACATGTAGCTGCTACGTTAAAGTTACTATTTTTTATCGTTTGTAGTGCTTGTGGCTGACATATTATGCCCACATAACATTAAAAAATCTACTGTGTGAACCAAAATAAATGACTTTTTCAATATTCAAGGGCCATCCATCACGCGTTTTCTTCTGTGTCTCTTTGCCTTGCTTGGGCTGTTTTGCAGTAACGTACACCAAACTAAGACAGTTAAATTCGAGAATTCAACCCTGCATTTGTGTTAGATTGTAAGACGAGGCCAGCAAATAAGTGAGACCCAAGGGCAAAATTTCCCCGAAAAGAAAAAAAAAACGAATTTCACAGAGTTCTGAAGAGAACGATACGTCACTGACACTGATGACTTCCTGTCTGACGTTTTATATCGATGCCGTTTCACATAGCCAGCAAAAAATAGTTTACGGATTCGACAATTTATCTCGATCACCGCAGATGTCATTCCAGCCGTCCGTATAAGGAACAACACAAGGGAGTAACAAGGCGGAAAAGTAACATGGGGAAAGGACCGCGCAAGGATAGTAACTGCAGCGCAGGCAAAGCGTGGGAGATGAGGGGGCGTAGCCAATGGCCACGAACTCGAAGACACCGAGTTGAGCTCCAGGGACGCCCCGCGTTCACCCCTGCAGACAGTTCGATCAGGCCTCTGGCGGGCGCGCGAAGGACTTAGGCGGTGATTGATAGCGCGGCCATGATTTCTCAGTTGGCCCGTTCTTTCCAATCCCCCCCTCCCCCATCCCCCGTTCTTCTTCTACCCAGCACCCCGTTTGCTTGTTCCACTTCGCGGCCAGCTTTTCGTTACTCCCTGTCGTCGACGCCTGCACCAGTCGCGGCGCCAAATTTCACCGCCTTTCGTGAATCGGGCGCCCGACAATGTAGCGCGTCATCTTTCTTTCTCTTCGGCAAGCGTGGACCTCAAAACTCGTCCCGTTCTGTCGTCTGCTCTTCTTTTCTGGCCTCGATTCTTTTCTCGCACGCTTGATGTTTCTTCTCCTTCTTCCCACTGTTCTCATTTTCCTGTGCTCCTTTCTTCCTTTGTCTTTTGTCTTTTCTTCTTTTCTTCTTTCTCTCCCTTATGCACAAACACTATGACGCCCTCACTTCCAACTGTCTTTCTTGTGCCCTCTGTTTTTGTTTGTCCACCTACTTTCCTTTTCTCTGATGCGCACACGCAGACAACTGCACTCGCGCGCGTACACACGCACACGCCAGCACGTACCCGCACTCCGTCTAGCCGTCGCATTTCCTTCGCCATCCACACGTCCCTTCAAGCAATTCGCGAAAGCAACAAACGTTTGGTGCGATTTCTTGTAAAAACTTATTTTACTTCTTACGCTATCGAGACCAGGAAGAGAATCGATACGTGTCTCATCTTTGGGTGCTCCTTTCATTTGGCATCTGGTGCGCTGGCGCCTTCACGTAGAGGCCTGCTCCCTTGGTTCTGATCTCCATTCTTCTATACCACTGCTTCTGTCTTGATTACCTATGTGTAGGAGTTCTAGCTTTCAGTGTCGCCATTTCAGTGAAAAGAGGACATCTGATTTATGTGCGAATGGAGATCTTGAGAAAAAATACGAGATTGCCTCTTCTGAAGAAATGATGCCTGCCTCAGTCGGCGTCCTGGTGCTTTTGTCGCAAGCTTTGGTGTCTCAGAGTGATTTTATAAATTGTTGTATTAAAAGCCATTTAGAAGGTTAACAGACACACCCAAGAAATTCTGCAGTAAATTTGTTGATAGGACTTTCGCATTATGGGGGCGCAGACACGTTCAGGAATTGTAGCTTCGATACATTCACTGGTATTCTGCGCGCGTATAGGTTATTTTAAATACCTTCCGTGGCATACCATTCGCAAATTATACGGTGCCTACAAAAAAAAAACTGAATTAACCAACAACTGGCAGGAAGACCACGTCTTCATTGTTCTATAAACTGATGCAAGGACGGAAAATAGGTCAATTAAGGCGAGACCAGCAAAGTATCATCATTAATGAAAACAGGTAGGAAAATATGAACAATACTAAAGTAAAAAAAACAAGGATCTAAAGACAAAACACAATCAATGATTACACCATTCTTAAGCGACCCTGTTGGTATGTATAGCCAAATCAAGTCGCCGCGATAAATGTATGTATGTATGTATGTATGTATGTATGTATGTATGTATGTATGTATGTATGTATGTATGTATGTATGTATGTATGTATGTATGTATGTATGTATGTATGTATGTATGTATGTATGTATGTATGTATGTATGTATGTATGTATGTATGTATGTATGTATGTATGTATGTATGTATGTATGTATGTATGTATGTATGTATGTATGTATGTATGTATGTATGTATGTATGTATGTATGTATGTATGTATGTATGTATGTATGTATGTATGTATGTATGTATGTATGTATGTATGTATGTATGTATGTATGTATGTATGTATGTATGTATGTATGTATGTATGTATGTATGTATGTATGTATGTATGTATGTATGTATGTATGTATATGACATTTAACCAAATGATTGTGCTTCGAGATTAACCCTTTGTGTCAGGGAATCCTTTCAAAATATGTAAATGCAGAGGAACGCTACGATAAATATAATCCAATTTTACCGTCCGTTTCGGCGTTCGGCCCTAAGCACTGAATATATTTGGCTTTGCAAATATAAGGTTTTTACAAATGTATGTCCGCCCCCCTTATAGTTGGAAAAGCGGCTGTGCCAGCAAATCTTAACTCGATATGCAGTGCGATTATTTTAATTTTTTATAAGTTATACTTGACAGCCTTTGTGATTGTGGGCAACGCAAATCATTTATTTATGATATCCTATTTGATATGAAAGTGCACATGGCTTGAATTAAATTACAACAGAAGATGTTCATGGCGTGTCACGTCTGGTATCATGACGGCAACTGACTTAACAACTAGCAGTCGGCAAAATAAAAGCACGAGAGCCGATACAACAACAAGAAACGTTTCAGCTACCTTACAAATTATGTCTAGCTGTTACGCTGCACGCTTAGTGCTAATTTATTCGTAATTCGATTGAGCAGTAACAAACAGTACTAGCATATATTGAATATAGAACAAAAGAAGGTGCCTTGCAAGAACAACTATTCAATATAGCCGCGCATTTTCTCTTCATATTTTGCCTTTGCTACTCTTGCCGAAGTTATGCTCAACTGCTGTCCACTTGTATTAACCAGCAGTGACGCTTAATTGTGATCAACAGGATAAGTACAAATGCAAGAGATGTCTTAGTCGCGCGTTATGAGCCATCATCACGCGATAATCATCACTGACGCAATAAAGCCGGGCAAGAGCAGTCAGCGACTCTAAGAAAAGAAGAAAATTAGCCTCGTCCGTACTCGTACAGAAGACAGATATTATTCTTCCTTGAGCAAACAAGAATGATGAACGTGAGTTGGCATGATATGTACCAGAGCCGCAACTTTGGCTTCATGGTAGATTAGTTATCTCGGCCTGCTCAGTGCCGGGCCAAAAAAGAATGGGCACAATGGCTTGCGAGCATCCTGCATTTGCCTACGAGGCTAAAAGAAGGAAAGGGGGAAAGAATACAGGATGTTGGTGGCAGTACGGGAAACGCAGTCCCCGGTCGATGAACAACGGCACTCAACCTGTGTTTACCCCCTACCTCGCAGTATTCCGTTGCGCGTATAAGACTCGTTATGATCGCTTCGCTTTGCGCATGTCCTATTTCTATGACTGGCCGGCCACTTCTGTTGCCGCATGGCGTCTCGGTCCTCGCCTGCACCAGCAGCACTCTCGAAATTTCCTTTGGCTGACGGCACTGCGCTCAGACACGAAGCAGGCTCAGCTCGAATGCGTGCACCACACTCCTGCCATCCCCCCGTTCTTTTCTCCCCTTCCCACCTGCCGCTGCATATACGCCGATGCATGTCGCCATCAAGAAGAGTCGGTGCCTCGGCAACGACCAAGCCCTGCAGGGGAACAAGAGGTCTTGATGTTTGCTCGTTTCCGTTTCTTATTGCGTTACCGCGCCTGGGAGCGTGGAAGCCAGGTGATCCGGCTCCCCCGTACAGGGGTGAATGGTGGGACGGGGGCGAAAGACTGCTTTGCGCAATGGAGTGGTTTCGAAGCAATGAATAACGCAGACGCCTAAGCGCCAGTCGTGATGTGTTTCTTGGGTACTCGAAGTGAAGCGCGTTTCTGTTTACGCTCAGAGACTCGTTGGGAGACAGCCGACTAGTGCAGAGTAGATCCAGTTCGCCTGTATGACGACCTGCGATGTCATTCATAATGCTGACAGGTATTCCTTGCCTGCCCACTGTTATGACCTTTCTTTTTTTCGTTCCTGGCGCTGTTTGGCGAACGACGCAAGAGTCTGCAGGGTTAGTCTATCGGCAGCTTTTCTTTCTCCGCAGTTGACATAGGATAGTTGGAGTTCGGCACACCTACTCACGTCATTGCAATAGGGTAAGATAAGTGAAACAAGAGCCACCAGCGCTAAGGAAGGCAGGGCCTCTCCGCTTGCAAGGGGTCTACGCATTTTCTTACATCACCACAGAGGGACTTTTAGTCGTCCTTGCTGTACGAAACAGCACTGCTTCTCTTTCATTGATGTGCGGCGGAGGCGCCGAACGACATCTGACTAAAATCTCTGCCCTTTTCTCCTGCGCCTTAGGGCTCCTCTCGTCTACGTCAAACCACGGATGAATAGCAGGCTGTGCCGTGGTTCTTCGGTGTCGTTGTTGCTTCATTTTATATTTCTTTTTTTTTCTTGTTGTTTGCGCGTCGCACTTATGGAACAGCCGTGTATCCAGACGCACGCGAGAAAGATCCGCTCTGCCGGTGCCGCTCCTTTTTCAGTCTCGTTGTTTGGTGCTTCCACTCGTGCCACTACTCGAGCACGACCTCTGATCGCCTGACCGAGCCGCTTTTCCACGCGCGAAGAGAGGATGCTAAGGGAGCTGGCGTCCTTTGTTCCAGCTCTCTCCGGAGTCTGGCCGCCTCACGCTGTGCTGTTTTGTTGCCAGTCCTGCGCTTTACGCCGGAACGCAAAGAGTGCGGGCGCTGCGAAGTTGAGGTGTTTGGTGCACTGTGGCGGACGCTACCACCGTTACCCGTGACGCCCGCGGAGTTAAAGCACTCTTCAAATCTATTGATCGTCTGTCAGCCATTTGCTTAAAACTGTTGTGCTTCTGTTACCTGAACAAGAAAGAATGGCTTACTATTTGTGAATAAGGTTCTTTTTCGGATTTGTTTCTATTGCTTTTCTTTCTCTCTCCCTTGCTTTTAGAAACTAAGGGAGCACCACCTGCAAGCAGTAACATAATTGTTTTTTACACTCTAATAAAAGACAATGTACTGTTTCAAGTGAATATTGCTACTCCATATTTTTATAGAATTTTATTACTTTAAATAAGCACGTGTGGTGACCGAAACTTCACATATAAAGATATAAGTGTGTAAATACGAGAAAGAAAAAATAAAATTGGGTTACTTCAAGTAAATGAGACATGAAGAAATTCAACCGCATGTTCGTCTAGTTTGTCGAAAGCCGTTGGGCTTTCGACGAACTAGAGTGAAGGACAATGGGTGTCTAGAAGGCGAAAATACACAAGAGTCAGGAAGCATTCACCGAACAGTTTGGTAAATTAGAAGACGGTGCTTCTGTCGCCAGTACAGAAGGCGGGCGACAACGCGGTTGCACTGCCGGACCGTTACAGAGGCGCAACGGGTAGTGCCCCGCCTGAGATTCCCCTAACTGGCCTCCAGACTCGTACGAGAAAAGACATTTCGAGAGAAAGACGATAAGAAACGAACACTGCTGCAAAACAGAGGCCGCAAAGAAGCGTAAAGACAGACAGCTACGCGACGACGAGGACGACGATGACGACAACAACAACAATAATAATAACAATAATAATAATAATAATAATAATAATAATAATAATAATAATAATAATAATAATAATAATAATAATACATCACAGGTGTTTATTAAAGTGCCTCGACGGTCTTGGTGCTGGCGCACTCAGCAAAACAATGCACAGGAAATACAGTGCGAGCCCACACACACATACACATGTGCGCAAACACACACACAAAATAAACAATAATTTCGCGAATACAGATTTTAACACAGCATAAAATGTGTACACGAAGAAAATACAAAGCAAGAGGACAGAAACAAAGGATTACAGAATGATGAAACACACAACAGATATAAGAGTTTTTGTTCAGTTATTGAAATTGCTATGCAGCTCCTTTGAGGAAAATATTAAAATTCGGTATGAAGATGTGCAGGCACTCTCAATAGGCGTTATATGTTACCTGTATTTTAGATAGAGAGTGAAAAAAATCAGAAGGCGGAGCGGCGCGCTGTTTTCTTGTGACTTTCTGCGGAATGTAAAAGCGCACATCAGGAAGCAAGCGCGAGCAGCAGATATTTCCATGTATTAATTTGTGAAGAAAAAACATCCGATTTGTTGCGTCTACAGGTGAGGGTAGATAACGCGCATATCTGTGTTAGCTCTATGGCGATAGAAGGCTTTTGACAGGATTGATGTTTAAATATAGATGTGTGAGAGAGAGAGAGAGGAAAGGGGAAAGGCAGGGAGGTTAACCAGAGAAAAAGATCCGGTTGGCTACCCTACGCTGGGGAGAGAGGGGAGGGGGAGGTAAAGTGGTAAAAAAGTAGAGATAAGGAAAGGAAGGAGAATAGACACACAATCACAGTCGGTCACTGTCACTGAATACTGTCATCGCACAGCACAGTGACACACCTTCGAGAAGTTTACAGTTTGACCTACAAGTGCCGCCACAAACGACAAAGGCGTACTCAAGAACTGGAAGGCATGCGCTCTATATCAAGTTACAAATGGTCCAGGTTGTTTGAAGTCTCTCGTTACCCGGCGTACTGTCCCGAGCGTTCGAAGCACACGCTACCTCGTCTGCTGAGCGTGGGGCGAGAAACTCGGAGAGCTACCGAAGTACTCTCCAAGGTGCTTTGTTCCCTGAGCTCTTGGCAGGAGAACGTCTTTAACGCTATAGGGAAATAAGGTCCTGTTAGTCTTCCTCGTGAAGCTTACAATTTTCGTTTTTCGTGCGTTTATGACCAGCTTGTTTTCAGCGCACCATGACGTAAAATTCGAAATGTCCTTCTGAAGAGCGATGCAATCATTAAAATTCTTTACCACTTTGACAAGTTTCGCATCATCACTATATAACAAGTTGAAGAGTTTCGAATGACTGCCGAAACCTCGTTAATAAACAGCGAGAAAAGAAGAAGGCCCAGGACAGACCCTTGAGTAACTAGCAACCGCATAAATTTCTGACGACTGACCATTTACGCTAACGTAGCTGTACCGGTCGCGTAGGTAGCTTCTTATTAGCGCTGGGACAGAGTGGTGCAGATCAAGTTGCTTCAACTTCTGAAGGAGTACTTTGTGGCATACAGCATCACACACCTTGCTTGGGTCAAAATAAATTACATCTAGCTGTCCTTTCTTACACGCTGCTTGAGAGGCATGGATTATGAAGCTAACGAGGTCGGTCCTCGTGGAGCGTCCCCATACGAAGGCTTGCTGCTGAGGAATGATAGTATTAGAGCGTAAGCTGTTACGGGCTCATTTCAATAGTAGTTTCGGGTGGCGATGGCATGTGTCCGTAGCAGCTATCACCGGGAACTAGAAAAAAAGAAGATTTATTTCCCGCCGAGATCAAACCCGGGCCCGCTTTGTGGGAGTCTGCTGTCCTACCACTGAGCCACGCCAGCTTTCTTTTTTCTTTATTTCCAGCTTGGATGAAGCCTCAGGGAAGTTTGTAATCACAGATCCCACTCGTCTTATGTGTGTTAAGGTACCCAACATTAACACCATATCTTCATCGCAGTCAGTCATCTTGAACACGTCACGTACTTTCACAACCATGTCCACAAAACATTCATACACAATTCGGCCTTTACGATCACAGTGTCTATATGCAAACAAACTACGCCAGACTGCGTGCGACCCGAGTAAAAAGATAACGTCCATCTGTTCAAAATTACGTTCAGGTGGTAAAAAAACGAATGCCACGTGGATTGAGGGGTAGGTATATCTTTAAAGTTGTATGTATTATATCCCAAAGGATATGGCATAATTTCAGTAAATGAATACATGTTCGATCGTTTGAGGTTTGTTGCACAGAAAGCATCTGCTTCTCCACGGCACATAAACCCCTCTTTCTTCTAACTACGTTTTAACAGGCAAGGTTCCCGTGGGAATCTTGAAGAAAAATGTTTTAACGTTTGCCGGTATTCACATACTTTCAACCCTTTTAAGCACGTCTTGCCCATGTCCTTCTTGAAACATTAACCGATACAATGGTACAGGTACACACTCTCAATTGGTTCCTTCATAAGACGCTTTCTTTTCACATTGGGGAGGTATTCAAGTGAAAATCTTGCCCTAAGGAACCGTTAGGACGTCACAACTTCTCGCAAGAACCGTGACTTGAGCAACGAGGGCCAATGGCTGAAGAAACAAGAAAAATTAGGCATAGAAACCGTGAATGTGGTTAAAAAAAACAACTCAGAAAAGAATTTTCTTGGTCTTTTACAAATATGAAACGTGATACAACTTGTTGAAGGAACAAGTGACATAACGACAGACCATCTTTATTTACTCGACAAAACAAATATGTCCTTGATGTTCGATCCCACATAGAACATCAGATAAACGTGGCAAAGATCTGATGAAATTTTTGAATGTGCTAACGTGTGAAAAGCAACGCCTGTAGAAGACACATAATTTTCGCAGCAAGAAAAACGTTACAAACAGTGGCCCGTGCAGAAATCGACAATTCACGGCCACCCCATGCTTCGCCCTTCAAGCCAGAGTGACTCGTTCACACGATACCTATCCAAAGGTACCCCCAGATAAGTACTAGGTGTCGTGAGCCTCTGGATATATTTAATAACACTGGGAGTGGCATTCCAATGGCCATGCCAGAGACCAATACACTTTCGCCTATTAATTTGACTAGCACATTTATCGCAAAGTTTTTCAGTAATCCCTAATTATGAGCTAACAGTCTCCCTATCTACAGCAATTAGGGAACGTCATCGGCATACGCTAGAACACGCACTTCAAACAATTGCGTTTTAAACAGCCTGATTTCTGTACTATAAACTATTTTTTTCTACAGAGCGCCTCCAAAAATAAAGCAAAAAGTAAAGAAGTTAACGGACAACCCTGTCGAACGGAAGAGAGCACTTGTACGCGTTGTGAAAATTCACCATTAACAATTAAATTGGTACATGGGCTTTGATAGGGCATATTGAGGCATTTACGCATGACGGAACCAAGTCCTATATAATTAATTGACAAAAAGAGAACACTATGTGGTGCCAGGTAAAAAGTCTCAGCTTGATCTATTTGCAGCGTCGCTACCTTGAGGACAGCGCTATCGCAGTATTCTGAGACACTTCTAGCTATATGACTATTTGTAAATACTGTCCCACTCCTAACGCCTCATGTCTGATGCAGCCCAACTAACTGCCGTATAACTCCCTGCAGCATTGCTGCAAAAACGTTCATTAAAACCTTGTAATCAACATTTGCCAACGTAATTGGCCTCTATCCCGTAACTTTATGTAATAGATTGCTAACTTTGACTTTTGGGATTAGTACTGCGTGCGCAAGATTGAACGATCGAGCTAAAGTCCCCCGCTCGAGCGCCTCTGAATATACCTAAGGCAATGCTGTTGTCGTATCCATTTGAACGCCGTGTAAAATACCGCGGTAGTTCCATCCGGACCAGAAGATTCGCCCGAGCTTAGTTCCTGAATGGCCCTCTCAATTTCTCCCCCATACTAATATCTTCTGATAAATTTGTTTCCTCTTTGTCTAGTGTCGGCATGAAGTCATCCAAGATGTCATCCTCGTAGACCGGCACATTTGCCTCACGACAAGAAAACAATTCTCGATAGTAACTTTCAGATGCCGTCATTATAACGTTCTGTTCTCTCGATATCTTACCATTATATACTATTTCCAATATTTCATTTCCTCGAGCGTAAGCTATTCCATCTGACAAAGCTCGCTTTGTTGGTATTTCCCTCGCGAGATGTTTTTCTGCTCGTGCACGCATAATCGTACCCCTGCATTTATCTTAATCTAAGCTTTCATAGTTTTAACGACTTGGATTTCTTGCGTCACCAAACGCGCATTAGCTGTTTTAATTCGCACCAAGTCTTCCAGCTCCTGCCGCAGACCCTGTTGCTGTTTTTGAGCTTGATACTTCACATGTCCACCTTTTTCTATTTCGTTCAGTTTTACCCTTTGTTTAAATAACTCCCATTTCTATGCTGCACTGCGTAGGGTGTCGTTAAAAAACTGCGCGATTTCTTTCTTTGTTTCAACTATGAACAATTCATCTTTGATTAGCTTAGGGTTCGATTTTCAACTTTTCCATTTAAGTCTTCTTTTTGATTTTGGCCAATCTCAAACATCACTAAACAATGATCACTAAAAGAAACACCATCAACATCGTAGTTCCGACACAGAGGAAGCAATCTCTGAAGACACATACCCTCGATCTAGTCGCGCATGACTGCTGCCTTAAAAGTGTGTGAAGTGTTGGCGACTTCCACCCCTTGCGAACTGTGCCACATCACTTAAAGAAAATTTACTCACGCACTTTTTTAAGTAACGCAATACTTTCATCATTCATACTAGCAGTGGTTGAAGGGTCTTCTTGATTATGCACACAATTATAGTCACGCAGCACAATCAAACACCTTTCACAATAAAAATATACACTCAATTCGCGAAATAACAATCATCTTTCATGCGGCTTTGTAGGTGCTTAGACACTAATAAATCTAACTTTCGCCTCCCCGTACGAATGATTACACAAAACAAAACGTAATTGCTAGCAACTTGTAACCATTTCCACGACAATGCCAACTGAATTTTTAACAAACAAGATACACTCAGCTGATGTTGCCACGGCATGGCTCACGCACACATTATACCGTGAAGAAAATTGCGTTACCACGCCTTCGGTCGCCTCCTCTCGGCTGACCTTAAGTCTCCTGCACCGCAAGCAGGTCTAGGTCTCTTGCATTAATCGTTTGAGCTGATAATGCTTGCGACTAGCCCCTATAACCAGTACATTGAGCGTACCACGCGTAATGGTGCAGGTATACTCATCATATTGATTGCAGTAAGCGCGAACTAACGGTACAACGCTTACCGGGGCTCTACCCTGCAGCAACACGATACCACTGATGCTCCAGGCGTTTAACTTTGCGTTTGGTGCCTCCGTCAACTTCGGAATGCCTGTTCTGGAACGCTTCCCACGTGCGGCGGTCGCCCCCGTAGCGTCTGCTTTTTTTCTGCGGTAGTGATCTCGGTGCTGTCGCTCATCTCTTCCTCTTCACTTGCTTCACTTAAGAGCAGTGGCTCATGCGTGCAGCCTATTGCAGCAAGCTCCTCAGTACTTGTCTTCGTCAAGTCCTGGCTGGCAGGCGTTGTCCCTCTAGCTTTCTCGGCGTCGGTCTGCTGGGCTTTGTCTTTGCGTTCCTTGGTGTTGCTGTTCGGGGGAGACTTCTCGGCTTCTTCGAGTTCATTATGTTCTCTTGGACGTCGTCGGTTGGGAGAACTGTTTTAATTATTCTAGCGTAGCTTCTTGCACAATCTTGGCTTTCATGTCCAAACATCCGGCGCACACCAGTGTGGCGTCTAATAGTCCCGTCGTATGTCTCCTTGCCTGCGGCACCTCAAACATAGCGGTGACTGATCCGGGGCCACAAGAAGGACGGTGCCACTTCTAAACTTGAAAAGATGAGGCAGGTCGTCAAGCTCAACAGCTTCTTTAAGTCTCATTCGTGCTACTGTCATCGTGGGCGTCGCATGTTCAAAGCCAGCAACGGACCAGTTGTCGTTCGTAACGTCACGTCCACTGATATTGTCTTCCTTCCAGATCATCGTGCAAAAAAAACGCGCTGCTGCATGCTCTCGCCTGGATAGATTGTTGGCAGCAACATCTTATAATCCGAGGGTGCGGAAGAAAAACTGTCACCGCGGCCAGCAGCGGCCGCTGAAGAACCTCGCAGGGAAGGAGCCATCAAAAGTCCGTCCTCCTCGAAAGCCGAACGCGGAATGACTGAACCATGCCAGCGCTCGCTAGCATGCAGCGGAAGAATGCCCTATAAACGCGTCCTAGCGCCCGAGGAGACCACGCGATGTCACATGGGCGCTCCGTAGCGTCGATACGTGCCCGTTTTGCATTGCACTTGCATGTTATTACATAAGGTAGAACGCCATGTAGTAGATGCACATTTAGCGGTACAAGGCAATCAAAGAAGGTTTAAGGAAGAAAAGGAAGTTTAAGGAGATGTATACAATAAGGCTAGAAAAAGTATATATTATGTACCTGATTAACTCAAGCTGGCTAGGTGACTGTCACTGTCGCGTTTCAAAGGACATGCCAATAAATCAGGTTCATCGTTGGCATAGTATCGTGCCACTTGCCTTGCAATGTGAGATTCGCGCCGCGTGGCGTATATACGTGCGGCCTTTGCATTGCAGTTGCATATTATTACACCAGGTGGCACGCCATGTAGCAGCTGCGCAGGTAGCTGTGCAAGGTAGATAGAGAAGTCTTGAGGAAGCAAAATAAGATTATGGAGATGTATAAAAATTGGTGTAGTGAAAGATGTGTATGACATACCTGATTAATTCGAGCAGGCTAGGGGACTGTTTTTCACCGTCCCGTTTCGAAGGAAATGCCATTAGATCATCATCATCATCATTACCATCGTATTGTGCCATTTGACATGCACGCCGCGTAGCGTCGTTACGTATAAACTTTGCATTGCAGTTCTGTTATATTAAACAAGGTGTTCCGACATGTTGCAGTTGCATGTAGTAATTGCATGCTGCAGGTAGCTGGCCCTGCATGTAGGAGGCTAGGTGACTTTTTGTCACCATTCCGTTTCGAAGGGATGCCATCATTATCATCCCCATCATCAACAGCAACGTACCATGCCACGGGTCAAGGGATGTGGCGTGTGCGTCACGTAGTCTAGACAGCTATGTTTACTTTTCGGTACACGTTATGGCGCCTTCTCGCAAGGAACGAACCTAAAGAAGCGATCCGTACAGCTACGGGTGGGGCTGCAACCAGGCAACATCGGCCTCAGCAGATCACTGAGCAGAGAGCAGGGCGAGTCGCAGCTTACCGTCGACGCCGGGCGGACAGTTCAGATCGTTCTCGTGAAAACGACGCGAATACACTTCGACGCGAAGACTTGCAGTGCGTGGTGCCGAAAATGGAGCTCCAAGGGAGCCGCTCCTCCAGCTTACGCAGTGACTGTGCTGCGTGTGTCGCACAGGCCTGTGACTTCTTTTTAATAGAGAATGGAATTATTGAGTGCAGAGCTGACTCGAATAATTTAGATTCTATGAATAGCAGAGATATAAGCCTGTAGTTGCACGCAGCAGTTTTTACCCCTGACTTAAAGATGGGAACGACCCACGCTGTTTCACAAGCCGTTGAGATTGTGTTCGTCTTTAAAGCAGAATTAAGAATACAAGCAAGCACTGCAACAAGCAAAGAGCCGCGCGTCTTAATCAAAGGATCGAGCTGGAATGTCATCAGGACCACACGAAAAAGACGGTTTTAAGCGTTTGATGCTCTTAAATACAAGTTCCTCTCAGACCAATAGACTTGAGTCCAGCGAAGGGCGACTGGAAAGCTCACTAACGCCGTCACTGTACCCTCACTGTACACGGACGCGAAATGTAGGGTGAAGGCGCCCGCAACATCTCGAACAAGTTGGCTGTCGCCACTAAGTATAGAGATATCTTGTTTCGTATTGTTGGATCACTGTTAAAGAACGTGTCTCCGGAAAGAGTTTGGATTTTCAGAAGCACTAGTTTCCACATGTGCTATGCAGATGGAATGATCACGCTTGTAAATACGTTCGGAGAGTGCTCTGCACATTTTCAAATCTATATGCCAGTGTTCCTGATTTGTAGGCTGTGCCTTCCTGTGAGCCCTGTCTTTAAGCTTTAAAGCTGTTTACAGTTCAACAGAAAACCAGTGAGAAAATTTAGAGCGTTTAGCACCGTTTCCTAGTACAAATTTCTTCATTACATCGTGAAGAATATTTGTGAATTCTGTGACTTGGTCATTAACATCTCTCAATTCTACGACTAAGGACCAGTCCGCATTATTAAGATAGTGGAAAAGGCCCGCGTGATCTCCGCTTGAGAAATTAAAAGACGGTGTAGCTGTATCCTTAAATTTCCTGATACTAGGTATCGCGAACTGTAATCATATATGAAGGGGAGGATGATATTTACCTAGCTTGAGAGGAAAATCGCCACTGGACACATCCACAGCTTCTGCGTTCCTAAGGCATATGCTTAGTACACTTCCACAAGGGCTAACGATTTTGTTAAATTGGCGCAGAGATCTAAAAGGTATAAAATCAAGTAACGAGTTGCACTTGGCAGGTAAGTAAAAAGAATAGGTTGAAATTCCACTAGTTTGCCAGGAAATTCAGGGAGTATGAAAATCACCAACTATGAGTATTTTATGGTTAGCGTGAACCGATATAACATATTCAATAGTGGCTAGAACAGTCATGTACATCACAATATTCGTATCAGACGCAACCTAGAAATTCCCTGCCAATAGCCTATTACTACCAGCACCAAAAATTTCTGCCGAGGTACATTCCGTTGCACATTCTAAATCATGGCGCCGAACGGATTTTACAGATTGATTGATCGCAGCAATCAGGGCCCCTCCGCTCTTAGCGCCTTCTTTAACTACTACTACTACTACTACTACTACTACTACTAATAATAATAATAATAATAATAATAATAATAATAATAATTTATTTTATGTGACCAGGAATATTAAATGAGTTTCTTTTCATTATTGCCTTCTTGTTTTTGTTTTCCTGTACACCAGCACCCTGATCTGAATTGCGTCTGCTGATCAGGGTGCTGGAGCACAGAAAAACAAAAACGAAAAGTAAAAATTTAAAGCAACTACCGCACTAGGATAAGGGCTAAAAAATAGAATAACCTATCAAAAACAACAAAAGGACTGATAAACAGCTACGTAATTAACAACAATACAGCAATAAACACAATTGACAGACGGAGACCAAGTACACGAAAAAGAAAAACTATGGGAAGTCAGTAGGGGCGCGCAGCTCGAAAGAAGGCCCAAGAGAAAGTGCGAAGCTCGGGACAGAAAGAAGATTACGCGTATTGAAGGATATCAATATTGACTAAGTAAGTTTGTAAATATTTTGGTACTGTGTAGAGGCAAGTGTCTGCTGAAAGAAGCCGCATTGAGGAAGGGCCTTTGTTCTCTGGTGTGTCTTCTGAGGAACCCGCAGGGAAACAGAAACTGGTAGATCCGAACATCTAATAGTTCCTTGAATGATACTATATAAAAAGAGCTAAGTAATGAAAGTGTAGAATGATTATTCGGAATTCAAAATTTGTTGGTCCGTAACGTCAAGAAACGATGTTTATGTATACCCGTGAACTTTTCATACGCTCAATTAAAATGCTATTTGAATTGCTTTTGCCATTCCACAACATTACTACTAATAATAATTGTAGAAGTCAAAATGGCGACGCACAGCTAAAGGCAAGAAATCAACGCAGTAGAAAAACAATATTGTCAGTGAAATAATGCACGTCATGATGTTGAACGCTTGAAGCTGACGACTCGAGTATGGGTTATTTGGTTACATTGAAAAGTTGAAGCTTAATAACAAGAAAACAGAAACACGAAACTGCTTCATCTAGTTGCTGAAACTAATGCTTTACGTGGCTATCAGTGAGCTGACATAGACACTGCTAACGCTGGGATTGTTTCTGCTTGCTGCAGGGAACTCGGAGAGCTGGGCTGCCGAGATTGGCTCACTTGGAGCGTGAGAAGAGAGGGACACGAACACATACATTCAAAGAACAAAGCGGTTTCCTTGCTTCCGCTCCCACTCTTGTCTACTGTCCACAGTGTTTGTGAGCAAACATTTGTAAGTGCCAACCGGCTCTGCCTGGAAGAGGAATGTGTTTGCGATTGACTCGGCCGGGCTGGCATGCTTAATGGGACGACGCGGCGTGTAGCCGACAATGGACGTCCGTTGTCGCTTCCGAATCGTGGCCCGGTGGGTGCGAGTGAGGATTGACAGTGGCGGTGACGCGCAGTGGCTCCCGGAAAGAAATGGAACCAAGTCAAACTCGTACGCTTGGCTTTAGCACCGAGAACCGCCGTTTTTACGCGATGTGTGAAAGTCGTGCCGGCCAATGAAATCTGGTTTCTGCGGTAAAGCTCACTGGTGTGATGTGGGCGTTCCGCCGCTTAGGGAACGCTTGCTCGTCCAGAGTCAAAATAGGTGGCTTTGCCAGAGTGCGAAAAGTGAATAGGATAATTATCGGAGACGTGTCGGAAGGCAAGCGGTATGAATATGAAATGTGCGCGAATATATCTCTCGAGAAAAATTAATATACAGCGTGATAATTTTTTTATGTTTTATGGAATTTTTAAACATAGCCTGTCGCAGACAACATATTTCTAGTCCTTGAGCTTTATTATTCGGAGAGGCGGATATTACTTGCACGAGAAATGGAAACACGTATTCAACTAATCAACATTCACTAATTATATTCGGAATTAATTACTTCACGGCACGTATTACAATTTACGAATTGTAGCCGGTGAGCTTGCAACGCATATCCACTTCGAGTGATTTTACAGAATGACGCCAGTTTGGATATATGCGCCATCAAACCTGCCGCAAAAATGCACTGTTGTTCCACTTACTTCTTTACCAAAACTGTCTTTCATGTATTGAAGCACAAGTGTAACTGGAACGGCTATGTATTTTATTCCACAGTTTGGGAATAGTATACTGAAACTGGTGTCATCCTGGAAATTAATTTCAAGTGGATATGTCTTGGAAGCGTACCGGCTACAATTTGTAAATTACAATATGTGCAGCAAAGTAATTAATTAACAAGTCAATTGTTGAATTTTCGCTAATTCGTTGAATGTTTTTCTATTGCTCGTGCCAGTAAAGTGCACCTCTTTCAATAATCCAACTCAAGGACGAAAATTGCCGTAGGCGATTTCTAAAAATCCCATAAAGATTAGAAATGATCACCCTGTATATGGGGGTCAGCCAAGGAGTGCCCACCCTGATTCTTTTTACTTTCGTGTCCATGCGCACTACAAACTTTTGCAAAAAAAGAATTAAAGAATGTGGGCTCAGTATAACTTGGCCATAGGAAGCTCTTAAATAGCTGATTCTTGCAACTTATACATCTGTGCTTGGGCGACCGTATTCTCCTCGTATCTTCTTTTCTCCTAATATTTTCTGCAATTTACCCTTCCCTCAGTGCCGAGTAGTTAACTATACTGTTATTAATCTGGTTAACATACGTGTCTGCTCTTCACCCATTATTTTCTCTTCTATACATATCTGCCTCCGTGTCTATACCATATGCCTCTGTGCGCAGTTTTTCGCATGCATATTAGCAAATATCTTTCTAATCTATTTTCGGCATCTAATATGATAGGTTCATTTTCACTCCGCGCAAGCTTTTTTGCGTACTTTAGTCTCGTTAAACGAACGGGCAGCTAAAGTCAAATAATATAAGAGGAATGTTTTCTTTGATATTATCATGGTGCGCGAGGGCAGTGATAATGCAGCGAAGAGCAGCCTTTAGCTACGAGAAAATACCTTTCCTTCTTTCCCCCCTTTTTTAACATCGCAAAGGTAGCTATACTCGTACTATGTCGTCCACACCCCGTAATGAATGGCATATGGGAGGGGCATTGATGCGACCGTTCTTTGAATCGAGCCTTTCAAAGCTGAGCAAATCCAACAGTTTGTAGCGCTCCGCACACATTTGTACATTTAGCTGCAACATCGCGTCTAGGTACTCCTGCGCACTCCGTGATCATGAATTTAGGGAAATGCTATGCTTGATTGGTTGTTAGTCACACCGCACTCGCTAAAAGCTCGTTAGGTGTCGAAGTGACTGCGCATGAGATAGTCGAGAATATACCGGCGCACAAGTCCCTGCTCGCCGTCGTCGTCACGATTTTGGTAATTTAGGAAGCGTAACTGAAACGAAGCACGATGAAAGCAGTTCACTTCGACGCTTTTCGTTGAGATATTAGGCTCGCTAAAGTTTTGCCCAGATCTGGGGCATTTGTTTTCCTTGCTTGCTCGGTGTATTTATGAGTATATTTCTTTTCTGTTCGTATTTCTTCTTAGAAGCTCACCATAAGGTTCCATGTTCGGATCTGCTCGCTTCGATCGTGCGTAGCAGTACAAGCTGGCTGCGCTCACCGTAACGTCTAATCTTGCTTCGATAAATTCGGTCGCGCGCGAAAGGCTTACATCACGCTGTTTTCAAAGAATAATATCCTCAAATTTGTTTTCTTTCGGAGAAACAAAAACACGCTTCCGTATTTTTTTTCTAAACAAGTAGTTGTGTCGGTTCAGACAAAAATAACAAAGAATAATTACTGGTCTGCGAGTACAACACATATTGGGCAGAAGTGACGATCCGCGAAGTAGCGTAAGTGCGTCCAATTTAGTTCTTTGCGACAAAGTAAGGGGACTCTACCTGCCAGGTTGCTACGTTTCTTTTCTCTTCTTTTGCTAGGGGGGGGGGGGGGGAAGAAGGGGGTGATGATAGAAAACATTTCAATTTTTTGGCACACCCCACTCGCTCATGGCTATGCATTTAAAGGCCAAACAGTTAACAATAGTTAACAATTGTATAAATGCTCGCATTATTGTTTGCTGTTACTTATACAGACGAGAGTATTCAACACATCAGTTTTGTGCCAGAGATAATTTTTGTACATCGATGTGGCATAATGACGTTGCTTAATCCTACCCAAACGAACACTTTGCGCTGTGGTGATGTTATCGCAGTCTCGTGAATTCAGTGAAAAAGAAACGAAAAAGAATGCAGCTCCCACGCACTGTAGGAATCGGTGTAAGCGAAGCTTTCTGTGCTGGTTGCTTTTATTGACGATAATTAGCGGTGAGGTTAATGGCGAAATCTTAATTTTCTCAAGGTTTGGTCTAACACGAGAGTGGTAAGTTGACGTTAAACATTACCTTTCGTGCACCACTTCTTTTGGTCTGCGTAGTACACAGAACACATAGGGAGAGAGGGAGAGGTGTTTGCTCGAGGCGTTGTTATGCGCCTTATTTCATAAACTCTTAGCAGGTTGAGCATCGTCATTGCCTCACATTGCACATCGCATCGTGGCAGAAGTATTCAACTTGAATTGGATTACGGGGGCTGGACGTGCCAAACCACAATCGGATTATGAGTGACACCGTGGTGGCGGACTCGGGATTAATTCTGACACCGTGATGTTCTTTAACGTATCCGAAACTCTAAGTGCGCGTGCGTTTCCTATTTCGCCAACGTCTAAATGCGGCTGCCGCGGTCGGGATGAAATCCGCGACCTTTAGCATTGCCATAGCCACAAAGCTACCGCGGCGGGCACAGAAGTGCTGATTTGACGGTAGACCACTTCCGTAGTGTCCCCTAGACCCTTCGGTGCGCTTTAATTAATGCGGCTCTGCTTCATCGCACCCTGCGTAATTTTTCCGCTTGACATATTTGCATGGTGTTTATTTTTCAGATATAGCTGGAACGTACTGTACCGTACCTTGAGCTTAGGCATATCCAGTTTCCCCACAACCACCGTCGTATAGTAGTAGGGTTTCCTTGCCTTCACAAGCCACCTTCCCTCGCCCCCCCCCCCCCCCCCCCTTGTTTGGGAACTGCCTCTTCTCCTCCCTCCTATGTACAGTTTTATCGACGTCCCCTCTGGATTCGCACGTTAGTAGAAAGGGAAGCGCTGCAGTTTCTGCAATGCTTTTGAAGGGAGTCACCGATAATTACAGCTGTCGGGAGGCTGATGTTGTGACGCCCAGGGAGGTCCAGAGGGCATTGTGCACATTCGACGCGGTAGGGTTCAAACGAGTTTGCCGTGTCGCCTGTCCTCTCTGACTCGCTCCTGTCATGTATACACACGCTCTGAACTCCTCCTCCCCTCCCCCTCGACGCGGTGTGCCGACAGCAGCAGCCACAGCAGCAGCAGCAGCAGCAGCAGCAGCAGTAGGAAAGTCGAAGGAAGACGCAAAGAAAGCTTGGCTTTAAGAAACAATTTTCCCTAGCACATGCCATCACCCGTTGCCCTACACCAACAGCCCCCCTACCCCGCCGCATGGCATGGTTTTCTCCCTGTACATTTAAAGGTAACGTGCTCTTTGAGCGTAGGGCGCACATAGAATACAAGAAAAACAAAAAAGGAACAAAGTCGTAGTGAAAACAATGGCGTGTGCTTCAGTCAACGGAAAGCGAATAACATAGCTTCCTGCTAGTAAGAGGGCATAGTTCGTCCAGCCAACTTCTATACTTTTTTCGCCATCAAGGGCAACGAAAACTCCGATGCAGCTGCTAGTAAGGCTCACGAAGGTGCCGTGATGGAACCCATCCCCCTATCAAGAACTGACGCAGCAGCAAAGCTTCGCATACTAGTGAGTGATGCCGCACGATCCATGTGGAACACGCCAGCTTTTCCGACATACTCGACTACACCGCCTACGCTCATCCCTCCGACTACGCATTCCATCTGGACTATCCCGAATCGAGTCAACTGTTCTCTGCCGACTATGGCTAGGAGTTTCTTTCATGAATGTATTTGCTTGCCGCATCGGAATGGCTGACAGTGCTACCTGTGATAGTTGCGGCAGTGAGGAAACAATCGAACATGACCTCTGTCACTGTCCTCGCTACAGCTCCCAGAGATAGTCGCTCGTGACAGTGTTGGAACGCCTCGATGACCGGCCGTTTTTATGAGCAGACAAGCTTGGAGTGCCGGCTGATGCGACTTTCATACCGGAATGTGGTGAAGACGCTACTGAGGTTTTTCCAGTCAAGCGACCTGCTTGAACGACTGTGACGCTCCTGCGTTCCTTTGTGTGTGTGTGTGTTTCTATTCTTTTCATTCTCCCACTCTTTTATGTGTATTTATTTTTTAAACCTTTCTATCTCCCCTTACCCTTTCCGCAGTGCAGGGTAGCAAACTGGATATCTGTCTTCGGGCTAACCTTCCTGCCTTTCTCATCTCATTTTACCTCCCTCTCTCTCAATACTTTTTTCGCTTGGGCTGAGAGCAGGCGAGAATGGAGGCTCGTCAGAGGCCGCGGCTCCACTCTTATGCTGCCTTCCATTTTACCGCTTTTCCTTACGTCTCATTTACCAATAAACAATAAAACTAAATCTTTGAGAGTCTTTTTGTTTCAGTTCAATAAATACAAAGACGAACGACAATTTAAAAAAATACATGATAGGTGTATGAATTTTCCATCAATCCCCGTTGGGTTACGATTAGCGCACATTTCTTGTAGAACGATGGTTTTGTTCTGCGTTCTGCATTCCGCGTCTATCGTTTCTTCACTGGTTCTGTTTACATCTTAAGTATTAGAACGGCGTCCGTGACGGTGAAGAATTCAATAGAGAGGGAAAAGCTCCTTTTCTCTATATTTTTGTCGATGCATTTATGAGATGTGTAAGGCGCTCGTGTATAACAAGAGAAAAACGTTGCAAGAGCTTTGAGGATTCCCTGTTTACCCAGCAAGTTATACAATAGCTATAGACGTTTCTTTGAGATGCGATAACTGAATACTTGAAGCCTGAAACACATTATTCTGCATCATTTGTGCTTTGTTTGTTACCTATTTCTTTATGTACATTTTTCTTGTTGTATTTATTTTATTTCGCTTGGCCGCTTTCAGCATTCTAAGCGACAAGCGCTTTCCAACTTCATACTTTCTAGTCCACTTTTATCTCCAGCAAAAAGCCACAGCTGAACCACCGGGAGTTATGTGGAGCTGAAGAAAGTAGACATGGCGAGAACGGCCTCATCAACTCTCCTGCGTTACTGTTATATGATTTTCTTAGCTCCCTGTGTTCACCTACACACTTGCTTTCTTTCTTCTATAGATTCCTGCTTTTGTCTTCTCGGTGTTCGTTGTTTCTCCTTCAAGCTAAATCGTTATCCGGTTCTGAGGCCGGATTTGGAGCCCGAGGCGGAGTAGAAGAAAAACATTATTAAGAAGGCACCTCGAGTCTCTCTCCAAGCTTCAAAAACCGCTGGTTTCTACATTATTGCTTCACGTGGCGATTCTGCAACAACGGCGGACAGTGGGCACTGCTATACGCTTTCGCTAGTGTGCCCTTTTTTCCGTCTCTATATTTTTTTTAGCCTTTCAGACCTTTTCCTTAAGGCAGTTGCAGGAGGGGAGGTTTGTAATGAAAACACTGAGAGGTGACCTCTTACCACGTTGACGTTCCTTCTTTTCCTTCTTGAAGGGTCTGACCGGAAAGAGAGATAGACGAAGGCCGACGCAGACTTCTTCGTTGGCCCAAGTGCATCCGCTTGTTCATTTCGTCGGCTGATTTCGCTTGTGAGCGCGCTGGGTGGTCATCTTATAGTTGCATTTTGCTGTTCCATTGCAAGCGGTGCAACCGCGGGATACCAGAGCGGTAAATCGTGGCCTGCTTGCAAACGAAGCTGCATGTGTTTATGTAGCACCCCATGTTCCGGCAAACTTTTGACTAGCTAGCGAATGGCAGGACTCTAACGTGGAGACAATGTTAGTAGTAAAAGCTCTTGTTCCTTCCTTTCCCACACAGACCACCACTACCGCCAAATTATTACCTGCTGTATTCCTTAACCTTGTACTCATCATCTCTCTTTTTGTGTGTATAAATAACATGGGCGTTAACCGTCTAGGTGTTTGTCAGTGTACTAACGCGTACGCACTTTTGTGTGTCCCTGTAGAAGCTTGTACGTGTGCGCGCGTGTGCGAGATAAGTGCCCTCTCAACCCAAACAGGTCGGTTAAATTGTAAGAAGGAGTTTGCTGAAAAAGTGCATAAGCCCGTGGTATGTTTGTAGGTTAAACTGATGATCGTACCATATTTGCGGGAGGTTAGGTTGTTCAGAGGATTGTGACATAATGCGACATGTCTTAAACCACAGCTTTTTTAAGGAACCTATCCGGCATTCGCTGACTGTGGCTGCTGCAGTTTTGCAGAACACTCGCGCGTGTGACGTCGCGCAACACATGTGCACGTGCCAGTGTCCGTTGTGTCACAGGCGTACGAATGAAACGGGCGAATAATAGCCTACCTTAACATCGACTTTCTCGTAGTTATACTCTCTACAAACACCTCTCGGCATTATCAAGCCGAAAGCCCTAATTAAGTGGCTCATACTTCCGATGATCTGGAAAACGCGTCGTGCGGTACAGAGAGTCATGTGAGCTCGCCTCGCGCAACACGCTCTCGTGCTCGCGCGTTAGTCGTCGTTTATTCTACAGCTGGCTTCGATTCCACTCATCATGCCCAAAAAAGAAAAAAGGCAGACTTTATTAAGATATAGTTAATTTAGGCACTCGAACCCACAACCTTCGGTGAGAGTCGGACCCTCGAGCTTATGTGGAAGTTGAACCCACGACTTTTGGTGTTAAGGCGAAGTTATTTAAGGCGCACTTAATTATAGAGGTAATTAAGGCACTCGAACCCACGACCGTTGGTGGGAGAAATCAAGTAATATGAAGTAACAACGTATTCGAATGAGAATGTCAAGTAATTTGATGGATATCTCCTGAGCGCACAGGCTTTCACCTTCACCCTCTTTAGCTTATGCTAAAGTGACTTTTATTGACAATTTGTGACAATTTTTCAGTGACAATTTTTCTTCCCTCGGCAAACATCAAACATCTCCTCCACAGTGTGTATTCGCATGAACTGCTGCGTTCTATCTCTATATTTCTTTTTCTTTAGCTAGATATGAAATGTGCATTTTAATGTGTGCTTTAATAAAATCTTTGACGTGTACCGTCCCAAAACGTAACCCGATGACCGGAATCCGAAAGGCGTGTGCACATTCATGCTTTCCACTACTTTCGCCATTTATCTGCACTTGGCACTTCCTGAGCTTCCACTATGGCGTAGCGTGCTATCGCAGAAGAACAAAAAAATAATATTGATTGCAGGCGATGTTATTAAAAACAAATAAGAAATATCATCAGCCGCGCCAGTTTAAACCGAATCTTTCTTCACCTACCATCCCGCATGTGTCATGGGGGCTGCTGCCTGCTGCCCACTCGATAGGTATCTCGGGGGACATATTTGTGGATGTGAAAGTGAAAATACATCTGTGCCTAATGTCAGTACCTGGAAACAATCTTATATAGCCCCGGTATGCTTAATGGCAAAATAGTGCGACTAAGCGCACCTCTGTTGCGCTAAAAAAAGGAAAGAAAGAGAAAGAAAGATTCTACGAAAAACCTGAACATATAATGTCGGCTTATAGGCAACTCCAAAGAAGACCGACTTCTTATCGGAATGACACCTTATATTCAATGATTATTTTAGTTGCCCAGTCTTGAATGATCTTGCTATTCGCTATGTGCGAGTGGGTGTGTGCACATTCTTGGCCACACGTCCACATTGGGTAGGTGCTAATGTGAAAAAGTGGTACAAAAGCTTTAGTACTGTAATATCCAAGTACAGATGAACTTCAAGGAAAATTAAAACAAATTTTGGGCCTTTATTTCTAGCCACGGAGAGTACATTTGTAGACTCATACACAAAAACACTCAAATGTTATTTGCGCAAAACCTTAACTTGTATCGTAATTAGTTAATTGGTAAATGGTTTTCGAAATTGCCCACAACTTCAATTTTTCTCCATTTTATCAGAAACGCCACTATAGGCTATGAGTTAAGTTTTCTGTGCATAAATGAATGTCCTAAGGTGCGAAAATCACCGTAGCATAAATGCTACGCTGACCATTACATGGTTACCTGTAGCTAAGAATATATCGTTCTTGTTTTTGCATGCACTTCGCATCACTATTCTTCCCACTGCAATCATCATACATAGCCTTCATCCTCGTGAAATCGTTGCGTATATACGTCTCACACCGTGCAGTCTTAGCATTTCGGTATAGCTTGTGAACATCTGCGAAGGCATTTGATTCAATAGATATACCAGCAGTAATAGATGCATTGGGCATTCAAGGAGTACAGGAAGTATACGTAAGTACCGTGGGATGTATTTACGAAGATTCCACAGCTACCTTGGTTCTCTGCAGGAAAAGTAAGAAGTTACCTATCGAGAAAGTGGTCAGGCAAGGTGACACAATCTCTTTAATGCTATTCACTGCACACTTAGAAGATGTATTCGAGCAATCAGACTGGGAAGGCTTAGGGGTGAGGATCAACGGCGAATGTCTCAGCAACCTTTGGTTTGCAGATGGCATTGTCCTGTTTTACGACACCGTACCAATTATACAACAAATGATTGAGGACCTCGACAGAGAAAGGGTAACATAGGGATTGTATATTAATATGCAGAAGACAAAGGTAATGTTGAATAGCCTGGCAAGAAAACAAGAATTGAGGATTGCTAGTCCGTCTCTAGGTAGAGTCTGTGCAGCAACATGTGTATCTAGCTCAATTACTCCCATACGGCCCCCCTGATCATGAGAATGAAAATTTACAGCAGCATAAAAATTTATTGCAGTGCATATGGCAGGCATTATAAAATCCTGACTGGGAGCTTATTACTGTCGTTGAAAAGAAAAGTGTACAATCATTGCATTCTATTTATGCTAATACGCGGGCCATAAACTTGGAGGTTAACAAAGGAGCTCGAGAACAAGTCAAGGACCGCGCAAAGAGCGATAGAATGAGAAATGTCCTGCGTAACGTTAAGAGACAGGAAAAGAGCGGTGTGGATCAGAGAGCAAATGGGGATAGTCGATATTACAGTTGACGTTAAGAGAAATAAATGGAGCTGGGCAGATCATGTAATGCGTAGGATAGATAAGCAGAGGACCATTAGAGCTACAGAATGCGTGCCAAGGGAAGGGAAGTGCAGTCAAGGACGGCAGAAAACTAGGTGGGGTGATGAAATTGGGAAATTTGCAGGCGCCAAGTTAGAATCAGTTAGCGCAAAACAAAGTTAATTGGAGATCGCAGGGAGAGAAAGCCGTCTTCCTGCAGTGGACATAAAAATAGGCTGCTGCTGCTGAGGATGATGCTAGCTTCTGAAAGGAAAAGGGCATAAACATCAAAATTGCATGAGAATAAAGTTGTGTTCTTTGTGCTGGACAAAAATGAATATTGCATGAGTTTACATTTTTAGACGAGATTAAAGTAAACACAGTTGTCCGTATCGTCGCTAGTTGTATAGTTTCCAATATACGCCTGTAGAGTAAAACTTGGCTTCCCATTCGATTATAATATGTGCATTGGACCTGCGTAATTTTCTCCAGTAATTCGCATATGGCATTCCAGGCGGGATCTTCTATACGGGACTTAATACAACATATACTGGGCAAATGTGGAGTTCTAGCGCTTCTAACTTTCCTCTACCGATTGCTTCTAGTACGTTTGGTAGATATATGGTGGTATGTATGTAGACCTGTGCGTAGTATAAGGGCACCTAGATATGCCGGCCAAAAAATAGGTACACAAAAGAAGTGCTAAGCCAGATGTTAGAACGATGAAAAATATTTCAACATCTGCTCTAGAAAACGTACAGTAGTAGTTTCGAGCTTCAATATTTTTTGCAAGATTTTCGACATAATTACTCTGCGACAGGCGAGGTCGCAGCGGAAAGGTGCATTGTATTTTGCATTCCATGATAACAGCCACCGTAGGTCATCCTCCTAGGCACGTGTGCAGAAAGGCGTCAGTGATTTTTTTTTTTACTGCATTTGTTTTTTGTTTTGCTTTTTATTTACAGGAATGAAATCGCTACTCAGAAGTTCACACAGCAAAAGCGTAGTTGTTTGGTCTGGTTTCTAAAACATAGTTGAGACAAGTAAAAATACTTTTTAGGGCTGAAATCGAGCGCGCTCTGTCCTGCCGCTTGCTTCTTTCCTTCCTACAACTTTCTTACTAAAATAATTTAAAATAAAACAAGTTGCTACCCATGAATATGTGTCGTGTCGACTTTTTATGCATTGTACGACTATGTCATTGTGCTTATCAACTCTCCGTGAGAAATTTACTACGGGCTAAGAAAACATACGATCGGGTAAAAACACTTCCTGAATTGAAAGAATGCGAAGTTGCCGTCAGGCGTAGTGGTACAGTCACGTAGTTTGAAATAGCATGCGGCACTACAAATTTGCCTCTACTCTCTATCATACGGAAGTACTTTCACTCAAGCCTAGTACGTGCTTCACAGCATTCCCTTTTGCCGTTACTGCTAAAAGCACAGGCAATTTTCGCCATTTCGGTTTCTGTAAACTCTGTTCCAAAACTTGACAGACCAGCGCCATAAAAAAGAAAAAGATACGCCAGGAAATGAATTATTAGGCGTTAGCGTGTTTCCTGTTGAGACCTCGGAGCAAATGCAGCCTTAAAATTAAGGCAATGCAAATGGCATAACCAGTTCCTGAATTCCCTTTCTGTATACACAACAGTGCCTAGAGGTTGGGGCCGCAAATTGAATTGACTGTAGAACTGTTGAGTTTCTCCTGCGCTATGTCCATGATTTATCAGATTCAGATGTAGATGGAGCACCGATATTTTTTTTATTTTTTTTATGAGTGCATCGGGGTGTCCTCTTCGTTTTTGATCTGTGAGTAACGGTTCATTCGGGAGTCTGATTGTCATAATCGTCACATATCAGAAGAAAAAAAAAAGTCGCGTCTTCTTAAATACGCAATAACCCCGTCAAGTGTGCGCGGAAGATCTACCACCTTTTTCGAGTCCAAATTCCGCGTGTGAAGGCGATTACAGCAAGCTCTTTCGCTCAATTTCCACCTCCTGTGCGGAATCCAAGTACGGAAGGCACCGTCGCAGTGAGCGGAAGTGCGAGTTTTCTCCCCCAGTATTTCGAGAACAGCAGAGAACGGCCGTAGCCCACTCGGGCGCCCCATTGGAATTCGATGACCCAGCGACCCTCGACAGCTTTGCAGCGGATTTACGGCTCGGCGTCACGATAGCGGGCCATTTTTCGCCTGTCGCTGCCGCGCCGACTCGTCACACCCGTGATTTTAGCGCTCGGGGAGTTGCGCCAGCAGTGGCGGGAGTAACATTGCCGGCGTAACGTGACTTGTCGCTATAAATTCGACAAATCCCAGCGCGTGTACTCCCCTGTAGCGACAAAGCACTTCGCGTGAACGTCCGTGAGGGCCCCGGCCACGGTTCCACCCCCTCTCCTATCTTTCAAGGTCCCTACTGGAAGCAGCAGATTGCGTCTTCGTGGACTCGGATTTCCACTCCTTTCTTTTCGTCCCTGCCCCACATGACGGGTCTCTTCATTTCTAGGTTGTGCTTCCGTTATTGCTGATAAAAGAAGCAATCAAAATGAAACCCCGTCGCTTTCGTTTCGGGCGTTTGATGACCTCAAGTCCCCGCAGTAAAGACCATGGAGTGAGGATGGGAACTGCGTGGCAGCCTAGAAGCTGAGTGCAGCGCTAGACAAAAAGTTTATCTGACGGCACAGTAAGTTGTGTTCCGTGTTCGTCGACATCAGCGCTTTTGATCGCGGTCGCTTCTCTTCCTTCTCTCTATTTGCGCACGGCCAGTGGGCGTCTGAAGACAACTGTTCGCTGCAGCAGTCGACAGGAAACTTAGTCTCAACTTTTCACCCGGTATTCTGTCGTTCTTGTTTTCTGTCTTATGTTTTTTTGCTTTCACGTAAATTTGGCGCGATCAAGACGACGTTGTCGATTTATTGGGCTGCTCTCTTAACAACGAGTTAAGGACATCTAAGTTGAGACTTCTTTTTTTAAAACTCTCTGCTTTTGTTTAGCTTGCGACCGCGAGTCTGTAGTCATGATGGGTTTCTGCGTTCAAAGTTTGGCAACACGAGCTGTAACAAGAAACTGGGCGCTAAGTGTGAGGACTTCTATTTATAATGTTTACTGAGAGCATTGTTAGCCATTTTATTCATTTGTGCTAGTAGTGCAGCGATAGTGTTTGTTCGTTCACCTAAGGTAATCTTGTTCTTGTATCCACAGAAGATATTTAGGGAAGCTATTTTAGCTGATATTCAAATTGATCGTTAGTTTTTCTAAATAGCAGAAAAATTAAACAAAGACATTCGGTCCTGTGTAATATGAAAATATTTTTTCTCTTTGCCTGTCACAGATTTTACTGTATTATACTTTGCATATTCTCTACAACACAGCAACCTCATAACACAACACAGCAACCTCAGCAGCCTTGCATAATACGACAGTCGAAAATGGTGTTTGACATATCAAAAGCTCTTCACGCGCAGGCCATTATATGTCAAAGTGCCTTTTTGCGCGCACGTATTGGCGTCTCCTACTTGACAGAACATTTCAAAAGCTGTAATTTAGAACATGATAAGAAGTGCCACCTGAATGAATACTTCCATAAGAAATTCGGAAGAGTCCCATGACAAAATCGGGATAAAGTTTCATCGATTCCCTATCGTGGCTTGCAAGTATCATGTCTCTAAAGGCTACCATTCCTTTTATGTGCAAAAGCTTGTTTCAATTCATTGCAGTAACAAGCGCCGTCAAGAGCATTCACCTCTAACAATGAGCAAAAACAGCCACGGGGCTTATGTCCGAGAACTTCTTTCGTTTGACAATTAGCGCCGTGCTTTCGCCAATAAGGCAGCACCACTTTGCACTTTTATTAGTAACGTCTTCATTAATTAGTAATCTGTACCGCCTGCTAAGTTTTATCCCAAACTTTTTTGTTTTTCATAGTGGGTCGAGAATTATCTTATCTGACTTCTTGAAGACTGTGGCTTAGGCTGGACATTGTGCCTGGCCTTGTTTAAAAAATACTTTCGTAGCAGTCATGCTAAGTAGAACTTCAAAAAGTCATGCACCATAACAATAATATTGCATCCGACCACCTTGGCAAGCGAATACTTTCCCAAAATAATTCCAAAGCAAAAGAACGTGGTGAAATTTGAGTGACACCACTGTAAAAGAAGTGCGTTTTTTCACATGCGTCACCTCATAGCACGTAATGCCCGCTCGCTAGCTGCTCTTGGAATATTACTGCATTCTTGTATCGGTAATAACACAACTCATCCGCAGTTTAATTTTCAGACAGCCCTGCTATACTATGGCATTATTAAAGTCACCTGTACATTCTTATAACGAGCATCAGTGCTTTGAGCAGTTGCACATTGGTTCTGACACGTTTACTTTTCTGAGCACCAGCTCTAAAATATAACAAAACGCACTAGCCGGCGTCAAATGGCGTATTAAAATTGTGGACGCTACCATCTGTCTGTTGTGCTAATAAATTAGATAAGATGCAGCTGTTTTGTGAATTGCAACACTACGGAAAATGTCCTACTCACCTATGCGATCACCTTTAGCTTGTTATAACATTTCTTGCATTCGGTAAACAACGGTTGCCTTTGCCTCTGAAGCTTGCCGACGGTACATGGTGCCATAATGACAGCATCTATGCATGACAGCTTCACGTTCATGACGGTCTCACCACGTTCGTGAACGTGTACGCATAGCTGTTATAGTCGGCTTTCACTTTGAGCTGCCAATTACTTCCGAGCGGCAAGTAACTCGACCGGTAAGCAACGTGTTGCCGATGGTTGGAGTACAAGGAAGTGATTCAATGACACTGGAATATACTTCGCTCTAATAAATCTAGACAGCTGCCTCGTTAGCGAAACAGTAGCGGTTGTTTACGGTTGGTATTGGTTGAATCTGCAGCAAGGTGGAGGTGTTCATTTTTCGGAACGCTTTTACCGATTGCAATTTACAGTAGCGTCGCAGCTCCGAAAAAAAAAAGTATTTATTGTTCTGTTTTATGTGGCTGAGACGAGTGCCAATTAACTCAAGAGATGCCCTTTAAATGACTTTCCCGTCAAACTCGTTGGTCGAATCTTAAGTAATTACAATGAGCTGAATATGATATGATGTGGCGAACGCACGTTCAAGCAGCCGCGTGGGCCATGCGAAAGCAATAATTTGCCGTGGTTGAGCTATTTCAGGAAACACTAAGCCCCCAGCAGATAGTTATAAAAAATAAACTATTCAATTACGAGGCTTATCGTCCCAAATAGACCCATTAGAGCACGCCACCATAGTTGAGGGGTGGAGGGTTTCGCATTATTGTTGAGCTCCTAGGTTTCCTTAGCGTGCATGAAAAGCACGGTACACGAGCTCTATTGCATCCTATTACAATCGGATTGTAGCCGCGGCCGGGAACTAAGGCGGTAACTTTGGTCTCAGCAGCAGAACTATATGTGGCATGCCGGGTGTCTCTTCTTCTTTAGCTCAAGGGAATTCCATATTAAATCCATGCAGCAAGTTGAGCAATATGGCATTTTCAGGTAAATTATTTGAAAAAGAGCATATTACGAGCACGAGAAACTACAGCATCTAGTTGGCGAATTTAAAGTATTTACTAAATAATTTTTCAGTGCCCACTTTATGGCACCTGATGCATTTGCGTAATTGTATTCGGGCAAAAGGAAAATCTTGTACTCTGTTTAGAAATCATAAGAGCAACACCACTTAGAAGACATCTATCGTCAAATTCTGCTAAAAGAAGGCATTGGCATTTCAGTTATGGTTGTCCGAACTGCTTTTCGCATGCTTGAGGGAAACTTAAGTGGAACGCCAATGTGACGCTTTCTAAGGATGGACATCTCGAAAGCGGCTCTAGTCTTTCGATTTCCACTGAGTAAACATGACTTCAATAGTGCGGCTTTTGTTGGGCGTGTTGGTATGACATAACGAGGCTTATAGCGCACGAAATGATGAGGACACAGAAAGACGTGGTACACACAGGCGGTGACTTACAACAGTCTTGGTCCTGTGTAAGTCGGCGCCTGTGTGTACCACGTCTTTCTCCGTCCTCGTCCTATCGTGCGCTATAAGCCTCATCACTTCCAATAATGTTCGGCTTCAATTTCTCAATTCTAGCATGTGCCCTGAAGTGCATCTTTAAAAGTTAACCACAATATCTTCTGAATGAGCTACCTAGACATTACTATATTTTCTTGCAGGTTGAAATGCATCCAGAAATGCTTCTGTAAGTGCAGAACAGTGTCGTCTGTAACAGACAAGTTTTAAGTAATAGATTTGAACTAAAGGAGAAAAAAATGCAGCCTCTATCATCTGAAATCTATACTGGGGCATCTATTGTCGATAAGATACAGGAGCTCTCTTGTAACCAGTATTCAATAAAGAATGTAGTCTAGTTTTCAGCAACTAAATCAATCAACTCTCCGCTGACAGCCTACCCAACACAGTAGCGTACGTTTTCCAAAACTCTACATACAAAAATACGAAAGAGAGAAATGAGAATGCTAGCACTCGGACAGCTCGTTACTCATCTACGCCTAACGATGTACAGAATACGAAAACGTTCTTCCTGTTATTGGTCAAAGCACCGCAATGAGGTTTCGTGCTAACGTGCGTGCGAGCTGACAATTTGCAAAAAAAAAAAAAAAAAAAATAGGGAACATATTCTTTTCGTCTGCTGCTGCCGTTTGCTACTGCCGTTGGTTGGCGGCAGGAGAAAAACAATTTCGTCCCTAATTTAATTTTTTTTCGTAAAGACCAAGCGAGACGCCGAAATGTAAGACGGTTCGCAGCTTTCCGCTCCAAGATACTCTAACAGTCTCGTACCGCGAGCGCATGTTGCATTCTAGCACGAAAGGTTAACAGCGCAAACGACCTGACAGCGCCTCGCCGCATCCGACGGAGAATAACGAGGCTCCTTGCAAAAAAAAAAAAAAAAAAGAGAGCAAAGTGCGTGTGCGATGTACTAAGGAGAAATAGAGACCAGGCAAGCGAATGGCGAAAAGCTCTGCGTAGAAAACAAGAGGCTTGCGGGTCCCGCTTCATCGCAAACCCAAAGAATAGATAGAAAAATCTCACCTTGTGTGCGCATGCGTTCTCGCGTGTGCTTGAGCGCGCACGCGAGATGGCGGCGCGAGAGCGAATTGGAAAGTACGGCCTCGACCCGGACAGCAGCATTTATTTCCAGCCGAGTAGCGCGAAGAGAAAAAGGCGGTAAGCGAGGCAAAACATCGGTGCGGGCCAAAAGATGTGGCCGCTTTCTCTACGGCGGCGCTCGAGCGGTGTGAAATACGTCGGCGAATGGGCACTCACCCTCGCTTGTGTACCCTTAACGTAAACAAATAACGAGAGAGTCAAAGGAAGAGAGGAAAATAAAGAAAAATGAATTGAAAATATATCGTGCGCCCTGTAAGAGGTATGGCGTAAGGCCGTGAATGAGGACAAAATAAAGGGCGGGATAGGGTGCAGGTTTATATATCTTAATGCCAGCCCAACTGCGAAACCCTGATGGTTCGCTGAAGTGGCAGGCGATGCCAGTAAAGCAACATACAAATGGTAAGGACATCGATTTCAAAGGCGTAAAACAATGTGCATCCCACATCAAGAAGAAGGAAGAAAATAAATATATTCATCTTGGGATGAAGTTGTTGGCATAGGGAATGCCGAGAGCCCCCCACTTACTACCCTTCCAACTAGACGGCGCTGTTTCATTTTATCATTTTCTTTCCGGGACTGTCCGTGCTGGAGAAAACTGCTTTCGAGGAGCTTGGTAAATCTAAGAGGAAGCACCGCTTGACGTTGCGTAAAATAAGTAAACGTTCCGTCAATCGAGACACGTGGGTTTTGGTTTTGAGAGGACGAAAAATCGAGAAAGCTGATAAAGTGTTAACGAAAAAGACACGCTAAACAATGCTTACTGCGCAAGAATTTTTTCCGGCGTCTTGCAAAGCCGGCGTAGCATTGCGGTTATCAAGAGACGGATTAGCATAATCGCTCCTCCTGCTGCCTCTTATGACAAGCGCCAGCTGTTTTCAGCGACGTCACACGAAGGTTTCTTCATGAAACGTGGACATTTTCCTTGCTGGAGGCTCCTCGGGCTACGATTGTTTTCATGAATTGTTTTATTACATAGAAGCTAATTGGGACCATAGCGTTAGCCAGGCTATGCTTTGATAATGCGGCAATGTGCTTACCAGGGATGTAGTGGGCATGAGAATTGGTTACGTTCATATGCATTGAAACTATGTCATGTTCTACCATCCAGGGGGCAAATTTCTGCGAGTGTCACTATATATCTAGCTCTCAACTTTCAACTCATTAGCAAAGGTATCACGCTGAAGTGTCGGTGAGGTTCCTTTGTCATTGATATTTCGGGAACTGATTGAACCAAATGCCTTGGCGTACGAAAAACATTCCTCCAAGAAAAAAAATCAAAGTGCTAAAGAGCACCACATGTACCGAACCGGACATCCAACCCTATTTCCGGCCCCTTTGGGTTCCATCACATGAGTCACTGAGTGAGCCAGGACCTTAACAGAGAGCAAGTCTCGCTGCTAAGCCATATAACAACATAGTTTGCCTGTCTACATAGGTATATTCCTGCATGGCTTTTTAAAACGTGGGGTGCTTGCGTTCAAATATTCAGCCATGGTCTGGCTCACGATTACTTTTGACGCGATAATAGGTTTCCGCCAGCAGCGCTTAACGCACACGAGCCAGATGCTACCATGTATGCGTGACAATTTTAGTTAAACCCTGAAACTGCTGAGCGGAACACCTATCCATCTTGACACCGTCCACCTTTATTCTCAATGCGATAAGATCTCGTCGCAATGAGCGCAGGATGTGTTTATGAGTTCGCCCCGTCGCAGATACTACACAAGTGAGTAACCGAAATATCTCAAAACGCTATCCGTTCAGCGTTGTTAGGTTGAAACTTCGGTTGGAAATGAATTGGATAACTTAAAACGTCATGGGGAGAGAACTTTCCAAAGTTTGCCGTGAGAAGTTTGGGCACGAGGAGTTTGTTTCTCAGCACTCGAGCCGAGATTATTTGAGCCTCTGACCCGACTAATTAAATCTGCCACGTCTTCAATGACCCCCCAACCTCAATCTGCGACGCAGAACTGCGCATCTGCCGGTTTCCCACGAGTCGCGTTCCGCCCCTCGGGGAGAAAGCGAGGTAAAGTGAGCGCAGTTTTCGCGAAGAACGTGTTTCCCGCCCAGCAAACTCTTGGAAGGCGTTATTACGACAGTAGCTGCTCCTGTTCTAGCATTAATGGCAGGCAGTGTGAGAGAAGAAAAAACACTCAAGAGAGATTCAATCAAAGGTGTAATAATTATTGAAGTTGTCTTCACTTATACCTTGGTCGTATATATGGTATGTACTGGTGGTTGTGCTTTAACTCTGAAGAAAATATGATCGGGACAAGAGGGAGATGCTTTAGAAAATGAGCTGAAAAATAAAGGCAGTGGGTATATGCTAAACATTTTCTTGGATGAGAACAATCAGGGGTGATCCGTGAAAACGTTGTTTCAACGTGTAAATTTGCCGGACGAGTTGGAATTGATGCCTTCTTTCAATCAGCGTGATCATCAATCATTGCCTTCCGTGCTGATACAAAAAATAACGTTGTTTATACGTGGCTTTCTTCAAACCGCAGGCTATTCTGATAAACCAGCCATGCCAGAGGGAAATGAAAAACGCTTATGACGTTTCAGTAAAGCACTAGGCGACTAATAATGAAAGTGAACAAGTACTTTGTTTTATGCTCAAGAGAGAAATCAAGGGCAATAAAGGCAGGGAGGTCCACCAGAAGAGCACCCGGTTTGCTACCCTGCACTGGGGGTGGGGAAAGAGGAATAGAAAGAGGAAAAAACGGAGAGAGTAAGCACTGAATGCGTGTGGGAGGGGCACTATACAGAGGGACACTATAAACGGTCTCTTAAGCAGCTGCACTTCAAGTATTGCACTAGTGCATGAATCGCTTTTCGTGCCAGTGACGGGTGTGGCCACGGTCCGAGTATCTTTGACTCAGTGAACGGTCGTGAGTCCAGTGGGTGCAATGTCGCCCGCAGAGAGAGGCGTTGTACATCGCAGCGAGGGCCGCTACACAATAGGTGCTCAGTGGTTTCCCCGCACCCACAGGAGTCGCACGTCGGGCTCTCGGCCATTCCCATGCGGTAGAAGTACGCGTTCGTGAACGCCACTCCCAGCCACAAGCGATACAACAAGGTTGTTTTGCCGCGGGAAAGGCTAGATGGCAGTTGTAGCCGTAGCGTGGGGTCCAGTTTACGTAATATGGAATTGAAGGCACTTGAAATCCAGAGATCTTGTGACTTCTTGCGCGCAAGTAGGCGAAGTTCTCTGGCAGCGTCCGACCTCGCCAAAGGCGCTTGACGCGTCTTGGTATCTTCGTGGGCAGATCAGGCATGCTTGTCAGCTAGGTTATTGCCGACGATGCCACAGTGAGCAGGAATCCACTGAAATATGATGTTGTGTCCTCTTTCAAGAGCATGATGGTGCACTTCCCTGATGTCAGATATCATCTGCTCGTAAGTTCTGCGGTGTAATGCAGACTTGATACTGTGAAGAGTTGCCTTAGAACTTGACACTTGAGCTCATGGGAATTAAAAAAGAACGGGATCGGAGATTGTGAAAACCACTGAAATGCTTATTGACGTGGTGGAAGTCGAGTAGTGAAAATTGAGCATTATAAAAGGAAGCGCTGAAGTACTTCATGGCAATATTCCCGCCCAGGCACGAAAGGTCCGGCGCGCAGCCTTGCTTGTGTGGTCGAACGGTGTCATTAACTGAAGTGATACGAAACTTGAACACTTCAGGGGGGCGCTTGTGTGGCCGGCTAAACGCACGCTAGGGCCCTTGTTATTGTAGTAGGGTACGCAAGTGACCTTATGGCTCACCGGGATACGCGATGTCCTGGCAGCATGTCTGTCTCGATGTGAGCATGAAATCACATTTTATAGAGATATTTAACGTTTCGGATACCAGTGTGTAATGCTCCCATCCCGAGAACTTTAAGAGGACGAGAGCAGCGAGTGCATAAAAGTTCTCGCTACAGAAAAAAAAGGAGATAATAGGCGAATGGGCTTAGAATGTTGCATAGATTATGTGTCTATATGAGCGACAGTCAGTCGAGAGCTGGTCCAAGAAAAAGGCGAGGGAACAGAGCGAGGGGATGAATACCGACGTTTGCTAATGCTCCGACGTTACGAGGAGTTACGTTGCGAGAAACACACTATGTGGGTTTCTCGGCTTTGATTGACTTTGATTTGATGAGACGACCTTGATTGAGCGCATAGTGCAAGTCACTTGTTTGTACAATGATGTGCAAATAATATAGGTGCTGAATGTCATTTTCCGCAACGCTGTAGATGATGTTGCTGGCGGTTTTCAGGGGCTAAGAAATAACTTCAGAGTGCACTAAGAACACACGCACAAGTATTTTTGTTTAGGATAGTCTGTTCGCGATAGTCTGTGAGTTTCTAGATGGTGAAATATTCACTTTATTGTTTAGTTTTTCTGGTGTGACGGTGTTCTCAGTCAAGTCAGACAATTGAGAGGTTGCAACAGGTCACATGATATAGGACCGTCAGCTTTGTCCCCCTCAATGCCACCACCTTCAGTAAATTTCAAGCGGAACTCACCGGCTGTGCGGGTAACTCGCAACTATACATGTGATATTCTCGTAAAGTATGCGAAAAGCTCTTATGGCTGCTAAGTCCTATTCCTTAGTACTATAAGTTATTTTAGTTGTTCCTAGCACCAATCAGTAATATTACTTGAAGTTAACTTGTATTCAAATAACTTGGCTCTTAATTTCGTTCATACAGAACAGGTCAAGCACTCTTCCGGCATTTTACTGTATGCGACTTGTTTTGAGTACAAATAAACGAGTGTGCAAGAGAAAGGCGTTGTTTGTCGCTGACATGGCATTTCAGACCTAGATTTCTGAAACGAAATAAGTGTGGAAGTCTTCGTTGAAACATGGCTTATACGCAGTGCTCATGACGCATTGCCTGACCGGCCGCGGTAGCACAGTGGCTATGGTGTTGAGTCGCTGAGCTCAAGCACACGGGTTCGATCCCTGCCCATGCGGCCGCATTCCGACGAGGGCGGAAAGCAGGCACGCCCATGCAGCGTGCTTTGGATGCGCGTTAAAAACCGAGTTGGTCAAAATTAACCTCGAGCCCCCCCTATGGCGTGTCTGATTATCAGATCGTGGTTCTGGCAGGAAATACTCCAGATTTTTTTTTTCAAAATAATCCCTACCTGACGTCTGTGATGGGCAATAGTGCTAGTTTATTAGGGTAGTTAGGGCTGGTATTAAAATTTCAGAATTTCTTGCGTGTGAGAAAGTACGTGAAAAATGAGTGCCCCTTAGAATGAAAACAGGCTGTTTATAACTTCAAGGGTGTGTTTTTTTGTTTGTTTGAGCATTTGCAAAAAATAAAAGAAACTACATCTTACAACACATGTATCACTTCAAATACATCAAGAGAAAAATTGCAGCTTGGCCACGCATAAAGTTGTATTTCTGTTTCTTTCAAATTAGGCGTTAAGCAGGAACGTTAAATCCATAGCCTAAACAGAAAAAGGGAGCGCTGAAGAAAAAGCACTAACAATTTAAGTCTGCTTACCGTGTGAAAGTGGACATTGCTCAGAAACGCCACTTCAACGAAACACGAATTCTCTCTTCCCGTGTTTTGGCGATCCACGAGAGGCGAGCCAAGCAGGCAGCATGTTTTGTACGTGTCGCTGTCCAAACTATCGTGAAGGACTGAGGAGTTCAAATAACGACAAAACGTGCAGCAGTAACAGCACTGACAAACCAAAAAACCTAATAATATAGGCACAGAGATTCTGAGGCGGAGTTATATTTTCGAAATAAATAATGCAAATTGATGAGACAATAAAATCGGGCTCACAAACAGATTGGCTTCAACACTCTCCCTGGAAAGCCGAGTAAACGTGTCCGTTCAGAAAGCGAATGCTGGAGCTGTCGGGACGAGAAAGCGGTAAAAAAAATGAACACAGCATTTGAGTGTAGTGTGCCTCGGGGGAAATGTTCTGCTATGCAAATAAGCAGACCCGAATTGCGAATATGCCGGGCACGGCTGCGTTAGGCAGCCTACCAGCCCAGCCACGCCCCTCCTGTCTCGTCGACATTGCCCCCGAGGAATGTATATCGTATCCCTCCTATTTTAACGGACCCTTTTCTACACTGGGTTCCCGGGTGTCTTCATGCGAGACCCGGCTGTGGTTGTAGCTATTCCACCATTTGCATGCGGCGCCGTTTCGCTTTAGAAGCCACTTCTACGATATAGGGAAAAAGAAGTGCTTAGCAGAGTTAGGGCCTAGGGCTCGTTCCATGTTCAGTGTGTGACAGAGCAACTGTCGGAGCTTCCCGGTAGGTTGTTGCCTCAGGGTCTTTTCACTTCTCTCGTATGATTGTTGGTTGGAGAAGACTGCAGAAGCTTCGAATAAGTGAGCACGCCGTGCGTTTCTGAGAAGAAGCCATCACTGTTCTCAATGTTTCAAGACTAGCTTATGTGACCGTGTAGACACTGTAAAAGTGGCAGCGGAAGAAACTCAGTCATGGAAATTTCCGCAAATGTACGGAGTCGATTAAATGTAAGCGACCATTTCACACCCATACACTTTGCGAGAATCGTAAATAGGCATTGTTCTGAACCGTCCATTCGATGTCTAATAGTCTGGATAGCTTGCATTGTTTTTCGCTGTGAAAGCTTGTTTTTGATGAGAATATCAAGCTTACGGGTATGTAAAGGAAACATATTTTATTAATCATACCCTTGCTGTTTAATGCGGCGTATAATTTACGTTATTTACTCAGCAGTCTACTTAACGCTTTGACTTGGTCATTGGCCTAATGAAAACAGCGCAGCCTTGATTACAAGTGCCGCTATAGCCTTCCTACAAGCCACTGAGCTAGACGCACGGCTTTAGAGATGCCACAACGTTGTGAACTTGTGCATACGCGCCTCCTCCTCATATTATGACCATCACTCATCAGTCTTTTTCCTTTCGTCCCTTTTTCCCAGTGTAGAGTAGCAGGCCAGAGAAAGTTCAGGCCGACCTCTCTGCCTTTCTCTAAATAATTTTTTCTCTTTCTTATTCTTATCCTGTGTCTTTCTTGAAATTTTAGGTGTTTCAAAAGGCTATACATTTCGGAGGTCATAAGTTGATTTTTACGAGGGGGGGGGGGGATGAAGTTAATACCAACTCTTCTGCAAAGCTTTAACGAGGCGGCCTAGTTCGATTGCTTGCTGATCCAAATCCATCCATACTCATCCAAATTTTCATACATGATGTGCACTTCATCGAACGTGTCACTGCAATGGCAGCTTTTCTTTAAGGCTAGCATAATAAAGGCAGGGCTCAAGAATATATACTATTTTTGCTATGCAGCACCGTAAACAGGCCTTAAGGGAATGAATAAAGAAGATAGTAGCCTTTATTCATTTGTTTAAAGAATAACGTTACTGCAAAATACATTGCAGTGGATTTGTTCAGACTTTCCCGGCGTAAACCTCACAGGCGCCAATGAATAATAAAATGTAAGAGTGGGCTGAAATTCGTGATTCAAGCGCCCGCGAAGACTGTAGGCGCGGAATGCGCGTTAGGTCTTAAGCGATTGGCGGAAAGTAACGCCAACCGAAGAGCTAGCAGAAAAACTCGCCTATGACAACAAAAACAACAATAAGACGACAGCCTCAAAGGCAACTAGAAATTTACCGACCTTTTGATTGGTAACTTAGTTGTATTTAATAATTAAATTGGTTTCTTTTGTGTGCTCGTGTGTGTTCAATATTATTGTTCTCGTTGTCGGTGGCTATATCCTTGTCTCACTTTTTTGTATTGTTACAATAAAGTTATCGACTGTGTTGTTCGGTGGCATTGTCGTCCTCTCCTTTATTGGCCGTTCCGGTGTGATGCATGTCGGGAAGACTTGTCTGCTTCTTCAAAAGTAAAAACATAATTATTGGGCGTACTGAAGGGCCATCGATCACCAGTTGTTATTTCCGGAAACAATGATCATTTGTTTCGAAGTGCCGCAGCGATCTCCTGTTCTTTTATTCCGGGCTATTTCACCAGAGGCAACAATGCCGGCTCACACAGTCCATTTTTTTTTATCAAAGTCAAAAACAGGTATAAGATGTCTCAGGAAGGCCGGCCAACGTTTCGATCGGAGGACTGAAAGCATCTCTCTTAACAGCCAGCCGCCACGGACAACGATCGCACGCGACGTCACTCTACTGGCCTGCTAAAACCATTTTGCCGAAAAAGACAAAGTTGACCTATCGTCGTCATTGGCGGCCTTGCCATCCTGAGCAGGTTAGTTTTAACAGGTCAGTACAGCGACGTCACGTGCGGTCGTTGTCACTGGTGGCTGGCTGTTATGAGAGACTATCATTCCCCCTATCAAAACGATGGTCAACCTTTAGGAGGCACCTTATCTCTGCTTGTCATTTTTTAAACCGCAGTGTGCTATTCCCTCTGCCAGCCCCTTTCTTGATATTACCTTTATTCTTAGGTATTACGTAATGAGAACTTCAAGGATTCGTACTGGTCACCTTTTGATATCTATATAATAAACTCAAGCCTAATGTCCAGATTGTATACCCAGGACACGGCACTTTCTGTGTTCAACGTTGTTCCCATAAACAGCGTCGAAACTTGTTTGCATGGAACTGATGTCAATGATGTCAACCTTTCAGCTACCATGAATTATAGTGCGGACTCCCCTCAAGAGCACAATGGACAGACCGCAAAAACAGTACTCCTGGCTCTTCTCAGCAAACGTTTAAGAAGCAGCCTAAAAATGCACCAGGTCTCTTTTAAGAGCGTTATTGGGAAACCTTGTGACCATTCCTAATGAGCAGTTTTTGAGTCCGGCAGGCTTCCGCTAAGCAGTCGCGTCGTCTTGCATTTATTCGGTATGCTCATCACAGCGCGTTCACTGCTTCTGAATCGGTTTTCATGTGCGTGGTCAAGAAAGGTGGTTTATTTATGCTATAGCAAAGGCTATGTACTTTTCTTTGTTTACGAAACCAGCCTTGTGATAGATTACGTGGTGATTTTGGCTCTCAGGCTTCAAAATGAGTAGATCGACCTAAACTTAAGAAATAAAGAAACCGTTACAGCGATGTAAAGAAAATAACTTTTACCATCAACGCCATGTTAAAATATATGTATAAAGCCATTTTACGTTGACGCATAATGCATATTAGCTGCTTATGAAGTTGACTTCTTTCAATAAGATGGCACTGAGCACGTACAAGGTATTGTCAGTTGAAAAAAAAAAGCTGAGCCCCAAACGCCTAGCAACAATTTTAGTTAACAAATGTTTGCGCTTGATTTTGCATAATCGTTTATTCTATTTTTTACTTATATCGTTGACTTCACAATTTGCGCCGTTCCGTGGTACAATATCCAAGACGTTTTCGTAAAGTTGTTTCGCACACGTAACCCGGATTCGTAGGTTTTTTTTTTATTATACAAGTAGTTCTACCCTTCCTTCTGCGTTTTCACATGGCGCGTCTTAGTACGAGAAAGAGAACTCGCTTTTTTTAATAATGTCCCCTCCTGTCACCATATCGCATCCTAAGTTCCCAAACTGATTTGCCCCCTTTCCGTAACTTCTTACGTCATCGAATAACTTAAGCGGACATTTGCTCTTTATCGGGAAGCACTTTATTTAGGAGTGTTTATTTTGACCCACAATATGTAGTATGATGATCAGTCTGAGGAGACGTGTAATCTAAGACTTATCACCCTCTGAAAGTTGAAATGCTCTTCTGCCGCACCATCGTATACAAAGACTCATTCATCCCCATAACCTCTAACAACTAGAACCGCCTAATTGGCCCCATACTTTCCATCACTTCTCCCACAAACTTCATTGAACGAGAAAAATAGAGGGAACAGCGCCCCTGGGTGCTTGTTATTCTCATCGCTTTCCCTTTTTCTCTTCGTCCTTTTCCTCTCGCTCATCACTTAGCGAGGCCTCACTTTTGCAGTTTTGTTACCTTAAGCTAGTGTACAAGGCCAGCTACATTCTCCTATGATCACGTGCTATGGGCCACCTGCTGTTAAAAAGGCGTGTTGTGTCCGCCACCTTGGCGGTGCGCGGGCCTGGCTATCATTCCCAGAGCTAACCTCGTACACAAGAGTCCATGAAAGCGGTCGGATGAACAGCGTCGCGGTAGCTTAAGAGGTAGAGCACAGTTTTCGTAATGCAGAGATGCGGGTACGGTCCCTACTTGCGGCAAGTTATGTTTTCGACCACACACATTTTGCTTTACCCTCTTTTTGATACATTTCAATGAAATATAACAAATAACTGTCACTAATCTTTATCTGGCTTCATTATCTGTCACTTCGTTTGATTGTGACTACCAAACACTTCAAGTCAGCTACATATGCACATACTTGCTTTTGCCCATCCTCTCTGTAAAGCGTTCTGGCTATTCATAATGCGCAAATAAACAAATAAATTCTGGGGTTTAACGTGCCAAAACACCGATATGATAGTGAGACATGCCATAGATGGGGACTCCGGTATAATTTTGGCCCCTGGGGTTCTTTAGCGTGCACCTAAATCTAAGCACACGGGTGTTTTTGGATTCCACCCCCATTGAATTGTGGCCACCGTGGCCGGGATTTGATCCCGCGACCTCGTGCTTAGCAGCGCAACACCAAAGCCACTGAGCAACCACAGCGGGTAATAAATAAATAAATAAATAAATAAATAAATAAATAAATAAATAAATAAATAAATAGGTAAATAAGTAAATAAAGTCTTGACTCACATGCATAGCATTTCGCCAAAAAGTACGCGCAACGTTCGGTAAGCAGCCACGCGAAGTGCAAGCCAGTTCCTGAGCCGCACGGCTGACACGGCCGTGCCACCGAACACGCGGGTCTGTTTTGTCAAGCCCCAGCCCTGTGTCCACTGTGGGCCCATTTAGCGCTCTCCCTTCACCGCATGCCTACGCGTTGTCATGGATAAGGCTCAGCACGGTAAAGACTCGAAACGTGCGAGGAATCTCGGTCGGTTCTGGCGCAGCTTGCATTTGCGGCTGCGGCGCGGAGAACATATTGACGCATGCCAGCGATTTCTGTTCGTTACCCGGGAAAACTCGGCCACTTCTAGGCACGTCCTGACCTCTGTGGCCCGTACCTCTATTTTCATCCCAGCAAGGCATGCTCGTTGGTTTCGGGCGTATCATCCACAAGCAGATTTGCAATACTTCGCACAGATGAAGATAAAGAGACCTCGCTGTTTCCTAGGTAATGATAAGTTTGGGGAAAGATCGAACAGCCAGAGTACTACGATGAAGGTAACCGTGAAAGCAATCGCATCGTGGCATATATAATTACTGCACGCGGATGGGTCACAATATACGTTGGCACACTAATAAAAAGATATTCGTCTGAAAATTAGTCGAAAGCCTTTTAGTTATCATGCATGCATCAGTTTTACTTTGGCTTCCTGTAAAACGTAGACACTTGCATATCTAAGGTACTACTGAGCCATAGCGGTATAAACGTAAACATGGATGCCATTCTTTTTCAGATTAGTTGATTCAGAGCATTCTTTCTCATATTACTGCGCAAGCGTGTATAGAGCCAAAATAAATTTAGTCCTATTGTTATCACAAAGATGTTCTGTGCAGCTCTCTCTTTATTTTTCTGCTCACTGAACGAAAAATACCGGGACATTATGCTTGCTAACGTGGCCAACCGAATAGGCATTGCCTGGCGATTAGCTATTCAGTTACAAAAATACTACAAAAAAGTACGGCGCTCTGTCACGGAAAGATAAAAAATCTCTCAAATTATTCAGTCGGTCACACAAGTTAACGGGATACTTGAATTGTGAAGACAGCACACAGCCGGAAATTCAGTTTATTGTCTGTAGCAGCATTTGTTTCATACACAGTGATTCGTTAAATTAAAGAACACCGTAGCTTAATAGCGAAGAAAACGACTATTGTCGTGGAAACCATGTCCTTTAAACTTTTGCCCCCACTGTGCACCAGAAAAATTTCTGTATACATAGGAACGACTATGCAAGCATAGACGCCATACATGCTCCCTCGTGCATTTTATATACTGTAGGCCTGGTGGCAGTAAGATCGGCAGTTATTGTGGCGAATGTATCGAAATAGAATCAAGATAGACATACGAAACTAGAGGTGAGAGTACCTTAGGTTCACTGGTAGGCGCGGAATAAAAATCCCTATACTATTGGTCCAACTAAATTTTCGGAGCTGCAGTTAACTAAAATGAAATTAAGAGTTTGACGAAACCTCATCCGGTCGGGAAGTAACGGCCTAGTAGGAATAAAAACAGAATGCTGACCAAAACCCCATTTTGGTCGGCGTTCTGTTTTTATTGCTATTATGCAATTAACACATTTGACGTAATGATTTTTACCTGTAAAGCGTGTTTTGCCTGTTAGACACACCGCTATGCAGGAAAAGCTTGCACTAAAGCTATGCTGGGTGAAACGACGGAGACTAATGACAGCTAGCGTTTCTTTCGTTGTGGCTTTCTTTTTTTTTTAACCTAGAACAAGGGGCACAGACGGTCAACTCTTGTTATCGCTTGCCTCCTGAGAGAAGAAGCTAATATAACAGGAAAAAACACCGCCCATGCTCCCGGTAAAGATGTTAAACCAGCAAAGCTGAAATAGGCGGCCCCGGTGTTTTTGTTGACGTCGACATTGTCGCTGCTCTACCTCGCGGGCCAGAACCACCGGGTCCTCGGGCCAACGTCGCCGTTGGCGATCTCACTCGGCCACGGGGGCCGCGGTGTATCGTTGCTGCCTTAGCTCTGCTTCGTGAACTAGCTCGGCCGCATGAGCCGCCGAATCGGCGGCTCGTGCGGCCGCTTGCCCATTGGTTCATTGCCGCTTGCGCCCCGCACCGCGGGCCCGTTATTCTGCCGAGGCGTCGGTGCGACGCCGACGATATCTCTCCCGCTCCTGCTCTCGGCGCTGTTGTTCGTAGGCCAACTGCTCCTCGGCTGAACGAACGATGCGTGGCCGTTCCATAGCGAAGTCGAAGAAAGATGGCTGCGCGCGCGCTCTGCTGCGAGCGAGAAACGACGTCACTATTGGCGTAGCCAATGGCACGCCACACCTCCTGCCAGAGGGTTTCTGTGGTCGGCGCGCGAGCGTTTCGGCTAGACATATTGACCCTTTTCGCGGAGCAGTTTTTTCTAGAGAAACGAGATGGCGCTTTCGGCGGCGCGCCGCACGTAGCCTCAGCGACAGCGCACAAATACGAAGCGACTGCCGCTTACACCTTGCTTCTTTGAGATCTGATATCGGAAACACAGCTGAGTTTTGGCTAGCGCACTGCGCTTCAATCACGCTGGATTGAATCATGTGGATTGAAGACGTGTGCAGTAGTTGGGTGCAATAATAATGCCTGGCCTACTAAGCAATGAAATCTGTGGGGCCAAGTTCATGGACCACTGCTGCAACTGTCTGTACGTGTTACTGGCACTTCGGTATGGCCAGCTTTCCTTGAAGATACAGAAATTCGTTTATCCGCCAGCGTTGCATCGCTAACCTTCAAAGAAGGTGCTTCAGCTCCGGAACGTCGGCGCGAGTGAGTACCGTTCGTTAATGTCAAAACGAGTAGCGCCTGTTCCTGTCATAGCAAGTTTCGGGCACAGTATCTACACACATCTTCCCCAGCTGGCACGAAAATTTACGCCCACTCTATCACCAACGTGTCAGTGAGTGAATGGGAGCACACTTGAATATATGCGCATCATATACGCACAATAAATGACAGACTACACCGATAGCGCACGATGGTCGAAGCTGAATCTTTCGTGACGGTCCACAATAGTAGGCGAGCTACTAGCGATAATACATCTTTGCTACAAAGTATTACAACGTACAAAACAGCTACGTTTCAAGCCTTGCGCGCAGCAAGAACAACTTTATCGGAAGTGAGCACACCCACGAGCGTTTAGGCACGAAATAATCAGATAGCGACCACACCGAGGAAATTTACTAATTCAGAAATATAACAAGCCACTGCTTCGAAATATTTGCGAACTAAAGAATGAAGAGCAGAACGCAGTAATCCTGATTCATTTCATGAGCGGAAAGTTTGCATAGCATGGAATACAAATTTAGCCCCACTTTTAGAGCACGTACTATATACACTGCTCGCGCCATTCGGACATAGCTTAATCAGCTCCGAAAGCGCTTTTGCATGTTCTCTGAAGCTGTGGCAAAAGTTCTGTGTCGTCCATCCAGTCACCGTCTACGATATCTCCCGAAACAGAGGTTTGCTAAGCCGCACCGGCGTCATACGCACCTATTATAAACACGGAGGCAACGACGGAGGCAGTTGAGGCAAGCAATGGACGCGTCACCACGTGATCAAACATGGCCGCACCCGGGGATCGCCGCGAAAAGGGTCAATACAGATTCGCTGTGAAATAAAGTTTAGCATCTGTTCCCTTCGTTTCCGCACATTCAGCGAATTCTATAAGGCGACAATGTCTTAACCCTGCCTAGGTCTAGGCACAAATATGTCGTGTAAGATTAATTTGTATAGTCACCCTCCGTACACTTTCAACAGGTTAACATTAATAGTGCTGCCAATTTTTTAAAATATAGTCTGTTGTTAACCATTGCTGCTTTTCCAAAACAGAGGCTATATGGAAATCGGAATAGTCATGTCAGAAATATTTAGTCACCATTTAAGCCTAACATCAATCGAAGTAAAACTTATAAAAGCGAACGACAGCTACTTTTAACGCCAGAAGTTATAGTGTACCATACATAACTTGTCCCCTGACGATTAAGTTTTATTGTGTATATAACCCTGGCAAGGTATGATTGGCAAGAAAATATTTCTCCCGCAAGTATTAAACCATTGAAGCCTGCTCGACTGTTACGAGTATTAACGTAGATAATGCTATTTGCCCTTCCACTGAGAATATGCCCCCTTTTTCGTGCTCTCGTGTTTAACGTGTGGGAATAGCGACATCTTACAGGGCTGAATTGCTGACACGCCAACACTGTCATTCCTTTAAAGCTGAACGCGCGATGTTCTTACGTTGTCTGCATTATGCGGAATAACATACTTCGAAGTAGTGTATTCATTGGTTCGGCGAGGATTACGGATGGCGTAAAGAGAGTGCCATAGTTGTTGCTGTCTATCGACCGGACAACGTGCAACACACTCGCCACATCAGTGGCCGACTAGACGTAACCGTCCAACTGGTGTGGGCTGTCTGTACGCGAGCAGGATCCCACAAACTGCCTCATCACAAATTCTAGCAAGAAGAAAAAAAAGACACGGAGGTGCAGCGGTGAAGAAGTGGGTGACGGCCGTGGCATAAGCGAAAGGGGGGGGTCACCGGGTACGCGAAAGAAGCAGAGAACATCGATGCCACTGTTGTACCGCCGGCTCCCCGAGGAAGGGCCGGTGGTGCGTCGTATGTGAAAGGCTCCAGCTATAACGGATAAAGTGGGCCATTCTCGGAATGGCCGACCGCCTGCCGGAGTGCGATCGGAAAGCTGCGCCCAGTTGGGTGCAGATGGTCAAGGCACGACGAAGACGGCGGAGAAATCATGCTTCGCTGTCTGCCTCTGCAGCCTCGAGAGAGCTTGAAGAACGGAGTGTCGTGAGGCACTCCCTCTGGTGGGGCACAGTGTGCCGGCCTTCCTGCCACCCGCTCGACTTCGTTCCTCGCGTAGAGAATGGCCAATTCTTTTCCTGGGCTCGGACGAGCAGGCATGGATGGACCCGGATTCTTTTCGCTCGGCTCCTGTATATACAGGGTACGGCCATTTCGATTGTGCTGCGCGTCTCCCTGCTTGAATTATTTCAGAAGGATGGAAGGAGATGGTTGGAGGCGGGGTTGTTGCAGTGTAGAAACGCTGTGAGAAGGAAGGCGTAAGAAAAATATTGCTTTCTGTGCGCTTCGCTGAATTCTGATGTGTCGCTGTGCCGGCGAACCAAGTCTGGATTGCTATTGCCTCGATTTTGTTGTTTCATTTCTTCATTCCCCCACGTTGTCGGCGAGACGCTTTGTCTAGGAGAGAAAAATTCGCACTGAAGTGCGGCAGCACCACTTCGGGCTTGTACTGCGCTGACATTCCAACGTGGGTAACGAGTTGGCTCAGTCTGGTCGAAGGTTTCTAGCGATGATTACTTTGATACCGTGCAAAATTTAGCGGCGTCTGCAGATAACAACGTCACAAATTTTCGTCATGCGGATGAAAAATATTTGACCGTTTAATTCAGCTCTTTCTCATCGCAAATTACGGGATGACATCAGAATTTCGTGCTGTGTTCTTTTTATCATAATTTTGTCCTCCTCAGGGCTTCGTTCCTTAACCACGTAAGTGTTACTCCAGCTCAGATTTTATCCTTTTGATGTGTAGCGATGACCGCCAAGTCTTTAAGGACCTTCGTTCTCGTCAGTGGTGGCTTGACAAGATATGCACCAATCTTCATTAGGGCTGTTCTGGAACATTTTCGCAATATTGATGTGTGCCTGTGCCATTAGCAGTGCTGCTTGATCGTCCATCCAACATCCCTATAATCTTCTGTCATCATCATTCATGCCGCCTTTTCTTTCCCTTCTGTTATTTCCCTTGTGGAGAGTAGCAGGCTGGATCACTCTAGCTTTCTCTCTGTCTTTCTCTCTGCCTTTTCTTTAATAAAATATACAACTCTCTACAGATGCTCGGGGCACACTTCTCTTTACCCGTCGCGAGACAAAAACCCCGTCTTCCTTCTCTTTTTCCCTCCCCATTCCTCTTCTCACGTGTAGCTTAGCAAACTGGAGCAAGTCTAATTAACCTTCTTGCCTTTCTTCGCCCTTCCCCTCTCTCTGTATTATTGCGAATAATGTACGAGTAGTGCAAGCCCTCTAACATTAGCATCTCCCGCTCCACAATCTGCAAAAGCGTAAGCTGTACATCTTTCGCGACCACATTGCATTCATCCGCGTCCTGTTTACCTGACTGAAACAGCGTTAGTGAATTCATTCACCTCAAAAGTAAGCGGGCACGGAAGTAGAAGCTAATCATCGAGAAACGTGGTTTCTGGGGGATTTCGCTGGTAAAGCCCCAATTAAAACTCATGCCCCCCACATTCGTGCTAGCGCGCGATTCCCACAAGAGTGCCGACGCTGCTCCGTCTAAAACACATACAGCGCTGGTAGTCAGTTTTAAAGAAGGTAGGTCTTCTAATTAGTTGAGCACCGTTATTTATGGGACCGCAGTGCGTTCGGAAACTTTACGAAGCGCGCGTAGCGGCTGAGCACGTACGAAAGCTTACGCCAATACCTAGGCCTGTCGGAAGAGTGCTTTTTTTTTTCGGAATCTCTCTAGAGAAAAGGCCCGATTTTCCCGCACCCTAACTGCACTCTCCCTGTGGCCAAGAGTCAGGAGATAAGTCCTGTGTTCAATGTTCGTAGTTTCATGCTCTAGCGCACCTAACTTACCTCTTTCACGTCCATGGGCTGCTGTGTGTAGTTAAATCCTGTACACATAAAAGGCTGGAACGAATGAAGAAGGATGATAACTGATGCGTGGGAAATAAGAAGCGCGTTGGTTTCTTGGGTAGTAGTAGCAGCAGCTTCATCCTTGTGCTTGCGGAATGAGGCGGCGCAGCAGCACTAATGAACGCTGCAGATAACAGCGTTCGTAATTGGTCGTAACGGTAATGACTCTGCTGCAAAGACTGCAGAAACGAAACGAAAGACAGTTCGCATTGAGAGAGGGAGAAAAAAGAAACACACTAAGAAGGAGTGCGCGCAGTGCCTTAATTACCAACGCCGTAATTATTTGTTGCCGCCGGCGCGGATTGGTCGAAGGTGAACAGAGCAGGGCACTTCGCCGGCATGCTGGAGGTGAGAGCCAACTGGAAAACCCTGCACACTGGAGCACGAAACTGCCCTTGGTTCCTTCTATTTTATTATTTTTTCTTCCTTTCTGTCTTTTTCATTGTGTTTGTGCTTCTGGCCTCGGTCTGCGTGCTTTTGAGCCGATATGGCTCGTGCGATTAGGCGAATGTCCCGCGGTTTTCAGAGCTGAGGCAATTAACCATGTCGTACAAGTTTCGGGCAGCCGTAATTATTTTTGGGGCCGCTCAACGAGCCCACCCGTGTTCTGTGGCTCTTTACTAGCTTTTCTGCAGAGCTTGATGGTATCAAATTTTGTTGTAGCTATTTTCCTCCTCTGTTGATAAAAATAAGCATCTTTTCTTTCATGATTATTGGCACTCAAAGCATGGCTTTGCCGTGTCCGATTAAAAAGGGAAAGAAAGGCAGAATACTGGCTAATCTCCCATAAGTGTTCAATTTGCAAAAAAGGAAGAAGAACATTTTGTTGTATTGATTTTAGCACAATGCAGCAGTTGAAAAAGAAGTGTTCCACCGTGACAACGTAGATAGCTGCCGTTTTTATACGCACCCTGTCGTGAGGACATATTTCGGTTTATGGGAATGTTAGGCAACGCAGTGCTCTCTAAATTGAGAACTCTCTCAAGAAGAAGTACTCAACCTTGAAGGTTGGTAAATATTTGGGTGCTGTATATCAATTTCCCGTTCGTCAGCACCAAGAGGTTCACCGCAATATGGCGTGCGCATGTACTTTCAGCGCCTGAAGTATCTATTTGTCTCTTGAATTCAAGCTGTAGCTTTTATACGTGATGCTTTAAAGCTGCGGATGGTCCCAGCAGAAGCATCGCGGTATTTGGCGGTGACAACTCAATCACTGATCAGGCACGTACACCAGACGTCACGCTTTCTGCTTAAACACCGTGGTAGCTGAGTAGCTATTGCGTGGCTCTGCTGAGCTCGACGTCGCGTTTTCGAACCTGACAGAGGCTATCGCGCTTCAATGGCCGCGATATGCAAAAACGCTTATGTAATTAGATTTAGGTGCACGTTAAAGAATCCTAGGTGGTGAAAATTGATCCGGAGCCCCCCACTACACCATACCTCCTAATCAGATTGTCGTTCTTGCACGTAACACTGAAGAAATTCTTTTCTTTTTTTTTAAGCCTTACTGCTTTTCGGATCATCGAGCGGCTTCATGTGTTTCATGGTTGTCTGCATCTGAAGATTTTATTACAGCCTGAAGTTGTATGTCACATCGCCTGAATATATTGAGTAGTCAAAGCCGATGCTTACGTTAGCAACAAAATGTTATCGACGCCTTTCTAATATCTACGTGATTTTTTTTTTCGTGCGCTTTTGACCCTGATGTACTAGCAGTGCTTATTACGTGATTTTCTTTTGTATGCGATGGTGGCTGTAGACGTAACCCGTGTTGCTCGTAACAGTTTCCTTACTTGCACGTCGCCTGGTCTCTCTTTCATAGTCACCATAGTCAATTAAAGGCATCAATTTTATCTGCAAACAAACCAACAGATTTGAAGCAATTCAATGCTAGTGACGTGCGTGTGTCAACACTCAGATATTTGCAAAGTGAGTCGCCCTTCAGCCGAGTACTCAGCCGCTGTGCAATCGTAACACAGGCTGAAGCCATTAATGAACTGGACCAGCGCGCCCCACTGCATTTTTTTACAAAAAGCGTAAAGCTTGCACTGCGTGACTTGAAAGCAAAGTAAAACGACAGAAAAACGAGAGTAAAAGCAGTGTTCTGCAATAAGCGCCCTATGGCCCCAGTTGGCGTTTTTGTCGACGAGATACGCTCTCGCAAACCCGTCGCTGCCGGTAGCGTCAGAGCGCACATCGACTCGCATGGTACTGTGTGCAGCGCGACGATGTCGTGCTCCGGTCCTCGGCTCCCGTAAAAGGGCTAGGTCCCGTCAGCGTATGCGTGTGGGCTAAGTGTCGCTCGGGTGGAATCAACCGTGCAACTCGTTAGCTTGGTTGCCTTCTCTCTCTCTCTCTCTTTTCGTTTCTTTCTTCGTGCCTCTCGCCTTCTAAAGCACACCGTCGAAGCACACACTTTCTTCGCTTCGCTGGCTTTGTGTCCCGTCAATGTACGAACCCCTCCTGCCAACGCAGGGCGCACGCACACCGCGCTCTGTTTGCCGAAGCCATCAAGCTTTGAAAAAACGAAAGCGAGCCGTGTTAGTGAGGGAAAATGACAGAGGAACGTGAGCTGAGTAGTGTGCTGGCAATGCGGCTTATCCTGTAGAAGCGCTCATTTATTTGGAAACGACCATCGACGATGGCCATTGGCATGAGACAGAAAGTAACCGTATAGTAAAAGAAAGTGTCCAATTTCGTGTTGTGTCGCTTGCTTATCCTCTAGTAAAACTAGTAGTAGTGCTGATCTATAGAGTGGTCTATTTCTTTCGGCATCACTGCTGTGTACAGCGAAATAATTGTTTATATCACTGAATTTGGTTCGCGCCTGTATATTCAAGAAAGAGCAGGCGTAAGTATGAATGAATGAATCGATGAGCAATTCATCGACCATTCAAGGTTTTCGATATGTTGGTTTTAAACATGTCTAAACAGACATTTATTTACAAAAATTAATGTGACTTGCGCCGAAGAGGAGCCTCAACAGTAACTGAAAAAGACGGTTGAGTAACGCGCGTTTACGCCACGCAGAATTCCATGTTCATCAGCAGATCTTCACATCCTAGCACCAGATCATGCTCAGTAAACGATCACCAATTTCTATGTGTTGACTTGAAATTCAATAGTCTCCTAATAATTACTTTTCAGGCTGTGCTAGAGACATTTTCCAGTTTCGGGATCTCTTCACGTGGAATGAAACTGGTTTAGGAGTCGCCACGTCTCAAATAAATACTTTATACATTTATGACAATCTCTCGTCATTTACTTGCAGAATAACCGTAAGCTGCTTATAAACAGCGCAGTACTCTTTCATTATTGCTTTTATAGCTGCTTGTTGTTCAATCAGTGCGGGCGCGGGTGGGAGCTCCACTAGTACAGCCGCCTTCACTAAGTGCATCCATGGCTTCAAGTGCCCTGTGGAAGTTTGGCGGGCACTGTCAGGAGTGCAGTAGAACATTAGTTGCCGCTCATTGAGTCAAAGGGTCGCTGACTTCGACCTAATGGCTCCGCAGTAACGCGGATAAATGCAGCGCACTGTCCTTCGACGCGCGGTACGCAAGGCACTCTGCCGGAAGGAATTAACGTCCCCGAGCATGTACGCCTCAGTGATGGATCTCCGGTGCAGGTGCAGTGAAGCAGGGAGCTTTTCCGGCGGTTGGCTGGATGGACCAGCGGCACTAATAGTCCATGCAGTTAACTTCGATAACGGAACATGTCTTCTCCATTTTATGGTACGGCGAACGTTTCCAACCTATGCCGCCCTCCCTAGACTCTCGCCATCAGTGTCCTGTTCCCAGAAATAATGAGATTTGTGACGCCAGTCTTTCCCGTTTCAAATGTCTAGCTTCAGTTTTGTGAGTGGATACGAAAGGAAAGGTTTTATTTATAATTATTTGCTCAACGGAAGCGTGCTCGCTTCGCGACCGTCGCTAGTGAATTAATTATACAAGCGACGGCATCAATTGCCGTGGAGTTTACCCATTGTCTTTATAAGTCGCTTCACATTGTGCTGACGCCAATTAAGAGCATGTCAACATCGCAAAATTTAGGCGAACGTTTACTCTGCTAATGTATCGCTGCGCCAGCTAGCTAATATGCTTCCTGAAAGAATCCTCTGTATGCTTGCAACGTCTCTTTCTTTCTTTCTTTCTTTCTTTCTTTCTTTCTTTCTTTCTTTCTTTCTTTCTTTTGGTGTTTTGAGAATGTGTAGCCACTCATTGTCAATCCGTATGCTCTCCTTTCAGGATAAGCTAGTTTCACTTTATGCTAGAGTCCTCAAGAATTGCCTTGATTCTCTTCTTAGAGACCAGTTGATTGGCTCTCCAAAAACAAACAAATAAAATGCCATAGTAGCCGCGCTCGCACTTCAGAGAGATAGAGAGAGAGAGCAAGGACAGGAAAGGCAGAGAGGTCGACCAGATGAGCACCCGGTTCGCTACCCTACTTTGGGGTTGGGGGAAAAGGGAATATAAAGAGGAAAAAAGGGACTCTGCCAACAAGTGCGTACTTTGCATGGTCGCGCGCGCCGTATTTCATGACTTTGTGAGCTCTGTGTTCTCGCCGCTCTTGCGTTGAAGCGATAGACATCACGAAGGTCACTTCGCTCACTGCTGCTGCCGCACTTGCTCACAACAGCGTTTTGGCAGCGAGTGTCCACGTTCATAGAGTGCGATGTGTTCATGATTGCTTGTGCGTGCTGACACCATGCTTGTTAATTCACTTAGTAATCAAATGTTTCCGAATTCATGGCCGATAAAACTGCTACCCTTACTTCGTGATTACTAATTTGCTATCGCAACCGATGCTTTGCCTTTTGTGCAAAACTGTGATTTTTTTTTTTTTTTGCAACGATTGTTATTGTTGCATCAGGACGGCAAGTTGGGCCAGTTGGTTAGGATTCATTGTAAGGTTCGTAACAGCGCAACACAAGGCACGAACAAAAGGAAGGTAAAAAATGACGACACAGCACCGTGTCGTCATTTTTTGCCTTCCTTTTGTCCATGCCTTGTGTTACGCTGTTACGAACCTTACAATGGTTATTGTTGCATCTATATTCAGCTTTTGATAAGGTGGACAAGCTGCTCTTCCTCCCCTCTACTAAAATGTTAGTGATAGGTTATATACTTAAGGTGTGACAAACATTTGGTAGACAAACTCTACAATGCCTAAACCAAATTAATCTCCCCCGTAATTAGTTTGGCATAGACTACCACGTAATTATTGAATAAATAGGGACAGCTTTCCCTTTATTCTAAGCTGTGGGCGGCCGTTCGCTAATAGTGACGAAACCCTACCAGACCTCAGAAAGTATCGTGAAATTCGCGAGCGTCTTTTTGTGCATTTTCTTTACAATGTTTCACAATTTAAGTCGCCCATCGCATGGTATTAAGATAGCACAATAATTCCTTGATATCTTTTCTTTAGTCATAGGAGTGTGGTCGCACATTCATGAGTTACCCGAGTAAATCTACCCTTGGTATCAAGCAAGTAACAGTTAGCAAAAACACAAAAATAAAACAAAGGTCAGTTCTTTGCTGAATGGGAAGTGGAAGCCATAATTGTTCTTGCTTCCATGCTATCTTTGGACATTTCCCAATAGGACAATTTAGCAAAGTTGGGTTGTTGGTACATAGCTGTCAATGATTGTGGGGCAACAGATAAGAGGAACAAAATGGGTTCGTCTCTCATTCGCTTCACTGACGATGTGTGCCGCAAACGTTGAAAATGAGGCACTGTTTGTGTTGCGATTGATTAGGAATGTCCCAGCCAAGTGGTGTCAGAAATAGCGCTGGCACAGTCTCCTGCTGATTAATGGCCATGCTCAAGTGACGCTGCAGCGCAGCTCAACCTCGCGCGTGTCAAAACAGGCGTAACATTCCTATTAGCGAAGCTTGTCTAGTTTGCATACCCAAAAATTAAATTACGGGGTTTTACGTGCCAAAACCACTTTCTGATTATGAGGCACGCTGTAGTGGATGACTCCGGAAATTTCAGCCACCTGGGGTTCTTTAACGTGCACCTAAATCTAAGTACACGGGTGTTTCAGCATTTTGCCCCCATCGAAATGCGGCTGCCGTGGCCGGAATTCGATGCCGCAACCTCGTGCTCAGCAGCCCAACACCATAGCCACTGAACAACCGCGGCTAAGCACGAGTTCGCCGGATGGAATCGCGGCCGGCGCGGCCGCGTTTTGTTGGGGGTGAAATGCAAAAGAACGCCCGTACCCCGTGCATTGGGGATGCTTTAAATTAATCCGGAGTTCCACACTACGGCTTGCTTCATAATCAAATCATGGTTTCGGTTCGCGAAATCTCAGAGTTCAATTCGAGTTTAAATGAAACACCCCGTGAGCAATATTTTGCGGCACGCGGCAGTCGCTAAATCAATGTTTCCTGAAAATATCGTACTGCGAATTATCAATGCCCTGCACAAGCCCAGCCTTGCAGCAAAACCCAGGGCCAGAAAGCAAAAAAAAATCTGAGTCTAGCAAAAGAAGGAAGAAAAAAATATGAATCCCTTTGTGCATTTTTTTCCCAAGGTTAATCATGAACATTTTTTTCTCGCGGATACGTGCCATTTCAGTTAGGCAACAACAATACCAGCCGCTAATATGGGATATATAATGTCAATAAAGCGCACTTTTCCACACCCTTTTATTTAATTCTACGCTCTTTGAATGTGGCCAAATAAGCCTGCCTTTCGCGGCTTCTTGCAACGTTGGTTGTTGCGACAAGCGCGGCAAAGCACTAGTCTGCTTACTAGGGACCAGGACACAGTGTAGGATATTTCAAGCACGACCTTTTGCAACAACGCTGAAATCTCCTAAAAGGGATTTGTAGTTTGTCATTTTATGACGTAATGGCATTTGCATTGAAGTGGTAGCACACTACGTGCAAACTTGCAAAAAAATAAATAGACCTGAAGGCAGGGGAAAAAAAGAAATACAGTTCAATCTCCGAAACGAAAACTAAAAAAATAAAAGAGGCATGATTTCTTATTATGCATGTAAAGAAAACGTAAAAAGAACTACTCACAGTTTCTTAACCTGTATTTCGAAGGAGGTGAGTTCCCTTCTTCAGTGGTGAATAATTCAGCAGGACCACCAGCGGACACTCTAAAGGCGACATGAGCGGATGGAATGCTTTGAACTTGCCTGTGTGGGCTTTTTAACTCAAAAGCTGCCTACTTGCATTTTTAAACTCAAATCTTATTCTTTGCGCGGATCGGATTTCAGTAACGTCAGACACGAAACGCAAAATGAGAGCTTCTATCTTTGCTCTTGGGTGACTTCTAATGTCGTCTAACGCCTATATACGCTGTTTCGTTGAGAACATTCTTGTTCCACTGAAAACGTGTATGCAAGCACTATATTTATTTTTCGGATAGCGAAAGATTGTTGAATAAAATGTGGGACCATATTACAGTCGACTAGCACTGCGTGCCATTTAGTTCCTCTGTGTTTTTTTCTGAGTTTTCTATACCTGACGTTCCACGACAGATCTGTATCGCCAACTTCGCCTGTGATTGCTATACCCAAGTTGAAGTTTTACCGGACCTCTGAAAGCAGCGTTGTGTGGCAGATGAATAACTATATATAAATATATATATATATCTATATATATATATATATATATATTTATATATATATATATATATTTATATAGATATATATATATATATCTATATATATATATATATTTGGTGTCCGCCAAATTCATGGGATAATATTATATTATTTTGTTTATTTTCTTTGTATCATTCAGATTCTATCCAGAGTTCGCTTGTTTCGTTTGAAAAGCTCTGGGGCTGAATTTTCTAAATTTTCACCCGCCGTGGTTGCTCAGTGGCTATGGTGTTGGGCTGCTGAGCACAAGGTCGCGGGATCGAATCCCGGCCATGGCGGCCGCATTTCGATGGGGGCGAAATGCGAAAACACCCGTGTGCTTAGATTTAGGTGCACGTTAAAGAACCCCAGGTGGTCAAAATTTCCGAAGTCCCCCACTACGGCGTGCCTCATGATCAGAAAGTGGTTTTGGCACGTAAAACCCCATTACTTAATTTTCTAAATTTTCCTTCGTGAGTCCCTTTTGCCGTTGGCCAGTCAGTATTGCAAATATGTGCGTCGCCATGATTGTCTGCAATCTGCTCTTACGAACAGTCTTAGCGTGAATACATTTTCACGAGTGCGGGTTGTATAGCTTAAGCGATGAAACGTGGGCGTAACTACGTAAAAATGCTAGCTTCATCACTCACTTCTGCATGGTAGTCGTGAAAAAAAAAGGAAGTTAGAAATCTGTGGGCACTGTTTGCGAATGTCTTCAAATGCTGCCAACGCACATGAACCGTCTGTGCAGCTGCTGAAAATGCTAAGCTGGCGTCTCTACAATAAGTTCTTTTAGAAAAAGCCTGCTTCAGCGATTGTCTGCTTTAGCAGTTGCAAGGACGAGTCTCAAGTATTGTGTGCTCCTGCATGCATACCTGTGTGCATATATGAGGACTTCAAATGAGGCTTGATAGCCAGACCCTTCTACAACGATTCACATAACACTCTTTTATTGCAGCGCCAGGGTATGTGCATCATTATTGTTTATTAAGGGACGAAAACGTCGGAAGTTATCGAACTCAAGAGCTAACTATATATCAAACATAATAATTCCAAGTGGTTTGGAAACATAGTAAAATAGACAGGCTTAAAAGGGAAATAACGGAACGAATAAAATATCAATTCATCTGTAGCCAAACGTTTCAGGCTGAAAAAACATGCCGTGCTCCCAGTGCAATCGTAGCGCGACCGACACCTGCAGCGCATCGATGTCTAAGGTGATATCAGAGCTTACAAGCGCATCCATACAGCAAGTGCACGCATGTCAGTGTAGGTACTACATGCAAAAAGAAAATTCTAATAAAAATTACAACTGAGCCTTCCGCTGCGGCGTTTCGCGTAGACTCCCAAGCACATTTATTGCGCTAAATAATCTCCATCACCTAATCAATCCAAATTTTCTCTGTGACATATTCCTTGCTTTGTGTGTGTGCGTGTGCACGTGCGTGCTTGCGTGCGTGTGTGTATGTGTGCGTGTGCGCGCACAGACGTAACGTCTTCGTACTAAAGTGACATTACACCGTTGTTTCTTTAAACGTGGTGGATGGTTAGCACGTACTACAGTATACTTCACTGCGCGCAGGGTTCATATTTGTAGACGAGCGTGGCCTCATCCATGAGCGAGTGTCCTCATCGTAGCGGCACCGACGGTGCGAAGGAAGAGACGCTGGGGTGTGTCAAGAGTTGGAGATGGAGGGGCCCTAATGCCTTTTTGATATACCTCCAGTCTCGGCGACAACTTGGGCGTGTGACGCCTAGAACGACACCCTTCTCGCCTCGTCACCGACGACATGCAATGAACCGTGGTCGTCTTCAGAGGCATTACTTATGCTGATGCTTACAGAGGAGCTTGTTCTTGGTAGCAACATGACTGGCTCCTTTTTTTTTAATCCCTTTTGTTTCCGACCTCATGTTTACCTCATGTCTGATCGCCGTTGCGACGACAAAACTTATGTTTATCATTCATTCACCCCTTTTAGTGTAAATAGCCCCTGCGTTGTTTTTTCTGGCTTTTGCTTACTTGCATGAAGCAGTTGTTTGGCAGACCGTTTACATTATGAGTCGTTGATGGAAATATTTGACAGTGATAGTATGCTATAGCTATAAATAAATTCCAGCTGCACTACGGCAAGTATTTCTTTTTCAATATGATATACCCTTAAGAAACTTCGGCATATGGTGGAAGTGGGTGAGAGAAAAAGAGGGGAATTAGTGTAGTTTATGCGAGACATCACAGCGAAATACTTCCGGCAGATTTTGACCAACTGGAGTTTTTCAGTATGCTAGGCGTTTAAACACTTGACCGTTCTTGCATTTTATCACCAATTTAACCGCCGCTGTAGCTGCTGCTGCTGATGATGACTTATTGGCATCCACTTGGAAACGGGGTGGGGACAAATAGTCACTTAGCCTTCCTTCAGTTATTCATCATTCAAGTATGCTATACATGCTTCTCATTCTAGCATTTTTCTATGCATCTGTTTAATATATTTTTTATCTTCCTCGGAACTTTATTTATTCTGTACCGCTACCTATGCCTGTAACAGATTCTCGTATCAATCTTCTCGCAGTTATTTTTTTCATCAATACACCAAATGTCTCTTGCTTATCTCGACCAGTGGTCTCTGGATTTTGCTGCAGCATTCACATGCCGCAATCGGTAAAGCCTCTGCAATCGGGAGTCGTACCTCCACCTCCTGCACAACAGCGGAACTACTGCATCCAGGTCCGGCAGCTGTATATATATATTTATATATATATAGTGAAATCACAATATGCCAACAAACAATGGGAAGGCTCGCGGTGGGATACAAACCCACGTCTTCCCATTACTCGTACGATGCTCTTACCGATTGCGCTACAGCGGTGCCTTTTCCCCATCCACTTTCTTGAGTATTTATGTCTGTTAACCAGAAGTAACTCTGGAGTGTTAGCCAATGCCATCACTCACAGCCATGGCAGTGGATGTGGAAGCTCCTATCTTTAGCAGCGAGGAGCACGGAGGTGCAGCGCGCTGGGTACCCGCTGCAGGGTGACGTGGGCAGAATGCCGCCTTGAAGGGCGCGGCCTAGCACTCGTTGCAGCCCCCCAGCATTGGTTTCCCGCATTGTGGTAGCCGAAATTCATTGTGTGACAGTTCTGCGGCTATAGTTGCAATTTTACAGATCTAAAAGTTCACATGACTTGTACAAAGAGCTCGCTTCAATTTCCCAATTATGAAGCTCCCGCTTAAACTAAAAGGCTAAAAGTTAATAATCAATATTTGTTCATTAACGACTAATTATCAAGTATCACCACTGACAGCGTGTCTCCGAAGAAACCGCCCTTTGATTTGAAAACGGCCATTTTTACATATTACTTAGTCTTCGTAGAAGAACCCGGCGTATATCCAATCGCAATCAAACGTCAAACAAGTTCACGTGTCTAAACTGTGATGCGCAGACCCATTTATATAGGTACATGGCACTGTCATGTTCAGTCGATAAACGACTCCTGTACTTTAATTAGCGCGCTTTGGCTTTAAACTTCCGGCTACTTCAGAGAACATTTTAATTGAAGCAATCAATTTTGTTATGCATGTCATGCGCCGGCGACAACTGCTCTTCCGTTTTAAGAAACTGCTTTCAATATACATAGACGATGTTCATCCTTCTTTTAATTCTGAGGAGAAAGAACTTCGAGTATCATTATGCGTGAGCCTTATTCCACGTTTGCTAGAATTCGCGTGGCCTTTCTTTATTTAATCTACGCTGGACATTTACGACAATGTGCACGTTAGCTAAAGATTCCTTTTTCCCCTTTCTTCTAATGCACGGCACTTCTTGGAGCCCTCTCAATTTTGTATTTTCGTTGTTTTGCATTTTTATGAGACATTAAACGATGCTCTAGCTGCATTGAAGCCTTCTGGCAAAGGTAGCGTTCTCTTCAAGTAGCATATCCCTTCAGTTAGTACACCTTTGGGAATTTCGCACTAGCACGAACTCGTCAAGCCAACAACCGCGTGCAAGTTTTGTATTAAAATCAACCACGAATGATTTATCGCTTGCTTGAAAGGCGGCTTCATTGAAAGAAAAAAAAAGCGAGTCACGTGTAGAGAGGACAGAAAGATAACAATTTCTTGCTAAGAAGAGGAAACGACACACAAACAAGCTTTACTGAAACGGTAGTTGTGCTTGCGCTTCTAAGGTATATTTGTGCTTACATAGCAAAGGCCATCAGCTGATGTTGAAACCAGTTTACGTACCCCTCGTTGCCTCTACGGCCTGGTATTTCTGTGTGAAAACGATCCGATGTCACCTGCTTTGCCCTGCAAAAGACGGCGCAGCAGTCCTCTTCCTAAAATACCATGGCGGACCTTGTCGCGTCTTCATTTAGTTCACCAAATTTTTATTTTCTGCTTCCAACCCTTCATTACCTCCCTCAGTGTGTCTATCTGGTATCGGCGGCGGTGAACGCCTGGTTTCCGTAATGCGTCATTAATTTCAAGCAGGTTCCTCGTACTTCTAAAATACATAAATGGAACACGTTCTCCGCAAATTACACCGAACTGCGGTAATGTGTTCCACCAAGAGTGTTAAAATAGGCGCACCATTTCTAGCCCTTCAAGGCAGCAGCATATATGAGAGCAAAATGATTATTTTGTCTTCCTTTGTAGACGTTTTGAAGGAGTACGTACCGCACTCATCGGGTTTCGTCTTTTAGTGGCTGTATTTTTTTCTTTTACTCGCCCACACGCTTCAGCGGCACAGTTACTAGCACGCGTGCGCTCAGAGTTTCGTGCATTCCAGAAGACCCCCCCCTCCCCCTACACCTCCCCATACCCCCCGCCCTTTCACGCTGCCATGACGTGACGGCCATTTTGCGTGTCCTCTGTGTTGCTCCAGATAACGTGCAGTATGCTTTCCACGACTCGATCTTTTTTTTTTTTCTCGATATATTTGCACGTTTCTTAACGTTTCTTTGCCCACTTTACTTCCCCACAGAATTCCTTCTTAATTTTTTTTTCTCGACAGTGCAGTTTCGCACGCTTTGCTAAGTTTTCTCTCCAGTGCCCCAAGGAAGCTCCGTACATTCTGCACGCCTTCCCAGTTGGCGCGAAAATTGTCTCGACGAAGGAAAAGGCCTTGTGAGATAAATTGTGCCGCACTCTGGGGCAGAAACCGAGGCGTGCAGACACTCGACCGAGAAAGTCAGAACAAGATAAACAGAAAAAAAATAAGGTAGCTGTAGGCTTTCTATAGATAGTTTTCTCTTATTTATGGTTTTGTTTCCCTGACAAATGTGGCTCTAGCGCGAAAATAAACAAACTCATTCGTTTTTCCCGAAGTCTCGGCTGAGCCCAGGGGTGACAGCTCGCGCCAGTCTTTACGCTTCTCGCATTCAATTTTTCTTCATCCGACACGTTAGAACCGGAATTCATGGTTCGCGATTTCGACTAGAAGAGTTGAGCAATCGATAGTCGTACTTTGCCGCATAACAAGCACATTTAGCTTGCTTTTCACCTTGTCTAATCTTTTGGTTAACTCTTGCTTTATTCTGAGGATTACTGTGGCGCCAAGGGATTGAAATCTCATGCATGAAAACAGCGGTTCATTCCGGATCAAATAGCGTCAAGCCAGATTCACGTGATGAGCCTGCTATAACTGGCAGTTGATAGTGAGCTACTTGGATACGTGGCTGAATTTAAAACACTCGTGATCGTTGCATACACTGGAAGCTCAATTGAAAGCGCCTTTATTTTATTACATTACTGTCCTATACATTTCGAAATTCTCTGTTTTAGTGCAACGTCTTTAACGTATATATGTCTTATCGTAACTAGTGCAAATCATTTAATACGGTATAATGGTTTGAACCCAGTAATCTTTTATCGCTTTTACTCAGTTTAATATTTGTTCCTTGCTTTATACGGTTGTTCTCGCAGAGTATAACGTTACTCTCTGTTGCATTTATAATAAAGTGTATATAAGACTGAAGTCTTCTTTCCTTCTTACTATAAAAAATGAGAGGGATCACCTAGAGGTTGAGGAAGAAAACGCCAGATCACAATACCGGTCACAACATTATCCTGGTTTCCCTATATTAGGAAAAAAATACTGACAAGAAACATACTCATATATCTGACCGAGAGATTCCGCCCCCCCCTTTTTTTTTCCACTTGTGGCGCAAGTACTAATACCTAGTAAATTGTTTTGTCGTGTAGCTGGCAGCCTCTGAGAAAGAACAAACCGCACTCTGCTTGTTAACATCGGTATGTGGCACACGGATCTGATAGTTCTTTTGAATAAGTCTAAATGTCTACTTCAACTACATTGTCTGCGACATAAAGCAAAGGTTATTTACGAAGAACTGCCTTGAGCGGCCACTCACGCGGCAATTTTTTGGCGCCTATTTGCGGGCTTCTTTCACGCTCATCAGCAGAATACTTTTATGTAGCGCGTGTCGAGCAACAGAAAGCTGTATTGGGAGATTTCGATGTTGCTATACAATTGTCTCGTTCACACTTTTCACCTTATTATAATATTTGGGAAGTTGATTAATTAAATAGGACTAATTACCTCATTTGGCGGAATGAAAAGATCTGACTATCTCCAAGCGACGGCGAATAATATTACCTGGGTTCTGTTCCGTTACGTGGCACTTGCATATATTTATTGCTTGGCTCAAGTTACGTGAGACACCCTGTATACGGAGGGATCATTTGTAAGTCTCACGGAAATTTTTAAATGTCACCTCTGGCAGATAGCGTGATTCTTCTCGGTGCGCTGGATTATTCGAAGAGGTGGACATTACTACCACGAGAAATCGAAACACATATTCAGCTTTTTAACAAAAAATACTAATTAAGTTCCTAATTAATTATCTTATGGCACAGATTGCAATTCACGAATTGTAGCCAGTGAGTTTTCAAGACGTATCCACATGCAATGATTTTCTAGGATGACACCGGTTTCTAGATATAACTTCCCATACACTCTTCAACAAATGTACACCCTCTGGGGTGTATATTTGTCACACAACAATAATCGTCATCTGCCTTGCTCGCGTTTCCTTTCTTCAGTACGCAGCGCTCGCTACTTTCTTGTCGAGAATGCTCTGTCATGCTGATAACGCGCATGCCGTTCGTGACTTGAAAGTACCGGACTTGCAGCGTTAAAGAAGAGAAATACAGACAAGACAGATGACGCTTATTGTTATGTGGCAAGATACGACCCAAAGGATGTAATCTTGTTTGAGAGTAGCGTGGGGTAAAATGCATGGGCTATCCACTTACTTTTAAACTTCAAGGCACAAAAAAGCCTTTTGTTAGAAATGTAAGTGGAACAACATTGAATTTTTACGGCGTGTTTTATGGCGCATATTTCCACACAGATGTCATTCTGCAAATTTATTCCGAATGGACATGCCTTGCACGCTCCCAGGCCACAATTAGTAAATTACAATATGTGCTGTTCATATAGGCGGTTGTGGCCAAGTACTGCACCAGGGTGGCCAATCCTGCTCTGGTGAGGGAATGCGTTACCAGTTATGGTCACCGGGATCAGGCCACACTCCAGGCCTGTTTAGGCAATATTATCAACACGCGGATTTTTTTTTAATCCGATGGAAAATTGCGCGGCACCGGAATTCGAACCACGGACCTCTTGCACGCGAGGCGGGTGTTCTACCTCTACGCCACCGCTATGGAAAGAAGAATGATTGGTGTAACGTTAAGAGATAACAAAAGAGCAGTTTGGGTGAGGGAACAAACACGAGTTAATGACATCTTAGTTGAAATCAAGAAAAATAAATGGACGTGGGCAGGACAAGTAATGAGGAGGGAAGATAACCGATGGTCATTAAGGGTTACGGACTGGATTCCAAGGGAAGGGAAGCGTAGCAGGGGGCGGCAGAAGGTTAGGTGGGCGGATGAGATTAAGAAGTTTGCAGGGACGACATGGCCACAATTAGTACATGACCGGGGTTGTTGGAGAAGTATGGGAGAGGCCTTTGCCCTGCAGTGGGCGCAACCAGGTTGATGATGATGATGATGATGATGATGATGATGATGAATATGTGCTGTGAAGTCATTAAGTAGTTAATTTGGGATTTATTGTTAATTGGTTCAATATGGGTTTTGGTTTCTCGTGCAAGTAATATTCGTCCCTCAGAGTAATCCAGCTCAAAACTATAATTATGTTAGCTGCAACAGGTGATTTTTAAAAATTTAGTAAAGCTTAACAGTGCTCCCTCCGTATACATCCGTATATACTGAAATGCCTTTCCTGGCTTGTGCCGGAAGGAAAACTGCCGCGGGTTCAACAAACTGCCGCAGAGCTTGCTAAGACAATATTTCTTCCCTGATTTCTTCGCTGAATATTTCTTCCCTGAGCGCGCTCGCTTCGACAAGTTGCGCCGTTTCGTAGGACCTTATTTTCTTCATGTCGCGACTCAGACTTATCGGCTTCGCGATGCCGCTTACCCAGGACCATCCCTTTTGGCGATAACCGCAGCCTTATCGACGTAGCACGTACTCCGCACCGTCTCGCCTGCCTGCGCGCTCTGTATCTGCCTTCCTGCCTTGCTTCGCCTGTGCCCCAGGCACCATCCTCCTCTCACAGCGCACCGCCTTCCGTCCATATTACGGGGCGCTCATTTCTCTCCGACCGTGGCAGCCAGGCCTGGCGGCAGGCGACGGCGTGCGCTCGGCCCCGTATCTACACCGCAGCCTCGCCAGGTCGACCAGGCCCGCGCTCGGCCGCCTTTCCCTCACGACGCGCGGTGGCTCGGTTCTGGCTGCATGCCGTCAATGGGAACCATATTTTCGTCATTTTCGATGGAGAAGCGGACGACGGAAGAGGAGGGAGTGGGGAGGGGTGCAGAAGGGATGCATCGCGCTCTGCCAAATGAAGAACTATCGCCTTCATTAGCGTCATTGATCATCATTATCTCGACGTCGATGCGGGCTCCCGCACGATGGCGCTGTCACCATGCCTGGGCTTCCGGTATTCCCCTATCACCCTCCCCTATACCCTTTCCACCTTCACCCACTCTTCTAGCTACTTTCTTCTAGATACTACCATGTTTATGTTAGCATGTATCTCTCTCTTCCTGCAATCATAGTTCTCTGTCTTTTCTTCGCATGGTTCCCGCCCACTGCACTTTCCTCACGCCACCTCCACCTATTATTCGAGAGGATAACACTGTTCTCTTGTCTTCTCCATTTTATGGGCTTGGTAGTGGCATCGTTTCCCGCCCTCACTTCTCCCGACTCTGACAGGAAATGCGGATTCTGACGTCACTTTGGCTCAATATTTTGGTACCAGTGGCCGCTTTGCGTAGGCTCAGTTGATGACGTCACGTCTCGATGAGACTCGCTCCACCGCAAGCCATCGCAGCAGCGTTTTACGGCGAATGCTTTACTTTGAATATGCTCAGCTGACCACGTATGTGTGCGGCCAGTCTGAATTCTGCGCACGCGACGCTGCATATTAAATCTGCGAGCTCTATAGTAACGGTCCATGTCACTAACACAACATGGTTATGACTCAGATAGGTTGCCATTCTCAGGCCTGCTTATAGTTCGTGATGAAAAGGAAAAAAAATGTAACCAACGTGCTCACTTGCAACTAAAGAACCTTCAGGCAATCACTCATACTGAACATTGCATCGAATGGGAAAAGAGGAAAGAACAAATTGTAATAAGCAAGAAGAGGTTCTACAAAGCAACGAAGAAAACGCCTGAAGAGATCATTTAGTCTTTTCTGATGCTTGTTTCTCGCTTCGACGCAGGCTGGTATGTTGATCTGGGCGTGTCGAGAGGCACTTCGTGAAAAGGCTATCAGAATGAACTTGTTGCGCTTACTACTGACTCCAACCACTATATCGAATACATTTATGCGGCACACATACCGCTCATTGCCTCAGCAAGCTATCGGATGCAGGAAACTTTATCCACATTCACGGTGACATGCAATTTGTGGATCGTATTATTGCTTGCACGTATCCGATGTCCAGACATTGTATTCACTGCGCCCCACCCTCACCATGAAAGAAGGCCCTGGTGTGGCCGCAGTACCAGTGTTTATATATTTTATATATATTTGATTATGCAATACAATTAAAACCATGTATACTATTGACATTGTAACGTCAACCTCATTTGATAAGTAGCTTCATTTGATAGGAGCTTGCCCCTCCGTTTGCTATTACAACTTTATGTTCCGCTATCACTCGCATATTGCCTTTTACATGTACCAAATGTGAATATATTCAGTAGAAATCGAAATGACAGTGCCGAAATTGATAACACACATAAGGCAAATTCATTCGATCAACTAAAGAGGCACTATCATTAACATTTAACCATTTGAGCAATTCAACAGAGGCAAGATGCACTCAAAACATCCCCGATATGAGCGTATGAAATTTTGCAGTCATGCTACTGATCTAAAGATATTCATTGCTGCAGTTATTTCTGTTGGAACGGATAAACGGATATTCTTCATTAAAAAAACGCAGGTTTCACTCACGTGCATGTATGAAAACTTCGCTCTGCTCATTTTTCAATTGCGCATCGTCGCCCTAAGCTGGGTAACTTGAGCAAACTCAAAACTTTGGGAGCCTGAAACAGTTCCCTGTTTCAAAGATAAATTTCGCTTTCGTTCATTTGCAAGCTACCTGAACACGTTCAGCTTCCGTTTATTCCATAGGGTGGGAAACTGGATCAGTTTGTTCGCTCGCGCTGGCGCGCTATAATCGAATTCGCCCGGAGCTTTGATCTTGTATACATCTATTACTGGCGACGCACGATCCCTGGGGTTCCGCCTGAAGCAATAATGAAGAAAATGCGCTCGCAAACCAAATAAGGCTAGAAAATAGTAAAATTAGAAAGATAAACAAAACTGAGAAATAGGCGGCCCCTGCCGACACGCCATAGCAAGAAAACGTAACCTCTTTCACTCTTTCTCTGTTCACCGACAAAAAGAAAAATAGCTATTGCACCCCAAGAAAGACGAACCCAGAGAATAATCTTATCGGCCACTGCTTCGACTGCGGTTCTCTCGAAATTTTTTTTTCATGCCACTCTCCCACGGCTGTTTCGCACACTGGTGGCCTAATACACCCGTTCTGAAAGACTGCGTCGGATTGTGGTAGCCGTGGCCGTTCTCCAGTCAGCTGATGTCTTGGAATTTCCTTGGAGCGTCAAGAAGGGTTGCAGCCCTTGATTGGCTGCGTTATATTTTTGCTTTCTCAATTTCTTCCGCTCGCGGAGTTCCTTTCAATACTAGCCGTCCAGTAAATCGCGGTCTGTCCACTGATTTCCTCTTTTCATGTCCACCACAGTTTATTCGTTACCCGCGCTGTGTTTCTTTTACTCGTACGCTTATTACAGGTGGCACCTCAAATCAAACTATTCGTCTCGGCTGCGTGGCTAGAAATAAGGCTCCTCATTTTCTTTGCTCTGCATTACCGAGGTTTCTTTTTTCATTTCTATTTTTCTTTTTTCTTTTTCTTTTTTGTATAGCTGCGGATCCATGAGAGATATTTTCTGCGGAAGTTGCTCCGAATACCACTGACGTCTGTAAGATTCATCTAAGACTTCTTTATGGTCAATGGCAGGCCAAGTATTACTCAACTTCAGTAAGCCTGGTGTTTTTCTTTCTTCTTTCTTTTTCTTTAGTGACTGTAACTTTCTTGGCCGAGATTAAACGAGATATCGTCTTTCACATAGCAACTAAAGGGGACTAGTGGGCAGCAATTTATATTGGGTAGCTGTGCTATGTGGTAACTAAGAGAATGTACAAAAGGGAGGCCGGTCATTATTCGGGTTCGTCAAATCTAATGTCCCTTCTACGGTGTCTCAATTATAGTTATCCGACAGCGCAAACAGCCAATATAACTGACGGCTCCTGCATGTAGGATTACTGTTATGCTATCGTCGGCAGATCTTACACTTTTTTAATTATTTTTAGTAGAGTGGGTTCTATTGCTTCTTCCGTGGCTTTGTTAACTCAAATAAATGTTGTTGCAGAAGGGAAGCTTTATTCGCAATATTTCTTGTGTACGCAACTTCGCTACAATTTGGAATTTAAGTGGAAATTGTACCCAGTATCAGCGAATAAAAAAGGCGCATACGCCCTGCACCCTCCCTTTTACGTGAAAGCGTTGGTTGCTCAATTGTATCAGCAAATGACGCTTTCACAAGTTTATATCGCGAGCTCATGAACGACTACGGCGTTTGAAATTATACTTAATGTTGAGAAACAGTGCTGGCATGAAACAAAATGTGATAGCAAGAGCACCACGTGTTGGAATATTTGAATTTGTCCAACATCCCGTTCTTCTGAAAATATGCTCCATTGTTCCAAAGCTAAGCCTTATTTCCTTGCACACCGTTTCGTGCAACATTGCCTCCGTGCCACACGCACAATAAGGACATGCGTTGCAAATACGTCATTTGTCTTCACTTTCTTGTTCGGTGATATTATCTGACAGGGTACTTGGCAAACCGCAGCTATGGTACTTGCGGGAATTGGTTCTTGTTTACACGCAGCGCGCGTCTTTGTGATAGTCAGGATTATTTTTTTGTCCTTCTTTTTGACAGCAACCGCAGTTACATAGCATGATGGTATCACGAAGCGTTCCTCCGTTCCCAAGAACTTTAGCGGTGTAGTCTAAGTTGGAGGTCTTTCTCTGACCACACTTTCTTCCTATACAGAGGCTGCACTGAATGCATTTGCTGTAAATAAAGTACGGCAGTACTTCATTAGGAGCACACTTGGGAATATCGGACTGCTTGCGTGTGGGCGGTGGGCAAAATTATAAGTTGGTCCAAGTTATAAGTTTGGTAAAGAACGCTGAATATGGAGCAGCCATATGTCGATAAATGTCGTTTTCAAATTTTAATTCAAACAAGTGTATCATACAGCGTATATGGTATAGGCTGGTATACGCAGAAATTCAATAATTGTTCACCTCACGGATGTTTCTAAATGTTTATATCGGCACGCTCGCTGCCATGTCCTATTGGTTCGTTCCCTGTGGAAGTAATGTATCGACACAACTCTGTACTACTCTGGCTTTAGAATCGTTGCTGTAGGCACATGCATGTCCATACGCTTGTTTGTATTGGCCGTAAAGCAGAATTAAGCGCAGTCGATGCCTCATACCTCAGTGATTCGGCGCCGGAGAATCCCGCATGAGCTAAGAGCTTTGTACGACTGCTTAAGTATGGTTGTGGTGGTGGGTTATAGCTACAGGCGGGTTTAGCCTGGCGATCAAGGCCGGCAATTGCTGCGCCCGGGCGTCTTTTCGCAAAAAAGTATTCGCTCGTCGAAGGATAACAGCATTAAATATACAGCAAGGGGCTGGCGGCGCGCTGCCTTCGGGCGGCGCTGGAAAACCAGAACGGCCTCCCTTATTATTTACCTCACTTCCTTGTCATGAGGGAGCGCACCGCGATGGCCGAAAATATATGACGTACAGCAAGGACCCATTTATACAAACATACAAAGGCAAGAGTGGGAAGGGTTGGGAGCCGTGAAACGGGAGGTTTGGTAATGGCTGAAGAGAGGTGGTACAATCGCTGAACGTGCAGTACGCGGAAACGTCGAACAACTGAACCCCTTCTGCGAAAAACCCACGCCGCCCACATACTTACCGATTGTAGTAATAAAGGGGCGTATTCATGCGCTAAAGAAACGTGCAGAGAGTGTTCAAGCTACCATACTAGGCGTTGTGACGCTAACTGTGCTTGGTTTGGTAGTGTAAAGCCTGCACGAGGCTTACATAATGAATATATTGGGGTAAATATCGCGTGCCTTACATTTTTATATTCTGTTGGAGGCAGAATGGCTATGCATATGTCAGCTTCTACCCCGTATCCTAAATACCTGACACTTCTGCAAAAAGCATCACACACGTGCCTTAAAGGGAAGCCTACAAGAACTACATCTCGAGTTACTTACAAATAATTTTTATCCATGAAGAGCAGAATGCCGCTTCTTCCCTTCCTGTTAACCTCCGTGTCACTTCCATTTCATCTATTTCTCCTTGTTCTCTCTCTCTCTGTTTCTGCAGAAGAGCATAATGACCTAGTTCACGTTCAGCGGGAACTAATAACAAAACTAACCACCATGCACTCTAAATAAAAAGTTTTCTCTATCGCAACAAAGCGAGAAATACATATCAAGATACAACCTATTATTGAGTCGAGGTGCACAAGCTGCTTCACCGCAATTTCTGAACACTGTTAACGCGATTCGTGTGTCACGACAGCGTAACGCCATTAGCCAGATATCCATAGCAGGACAACAAATACAGAATGAAACCAAACACTAAAACTTATCTGAAGGAAGCGCACATTATGCGGAACGACCGCATGGCGGCCATAAAAGGCCATCCTAATTCGAAACACGCTGTGTCGAAACGGTCTGGTTTCACCCGATCGACAGATAATTATTGACCTTCCAGTGTCCATTTTGCCGCGGAACTCTCCGGCATGCTCTGCGGCGCGAATGCGTTGCCGGCGCCTGGAGGCTGACGTTCTGCTTGGCTGCATCCACCCCCCGAAATTTTCCGTGGCATTCGCGTCGCGGCTGAGCCGCGCATAGAATACAAGATCTGAACTGTTCCCGCATTAATTGTAGGGATTGTGCGCGTATCTAAACCGATCAATGTATTCACGGCTCCTCATTGTGATTTTGCTTCCTCATTTGGATTTTCTTCTTTCGGCTTTAGCATCGCACAAAAACTCATTTAAAAAAAAAATTTTCTCGCGTTTTTTTTTTTTTTTTTGGCTAAAGGTTCTGTTGGTGTGTCAGTGCGTCAGCGTGTCGTCACTATCATGTCGTTAGCGTTGCTTTTTTCAAGGTCAGTACAGTACTAATCAGCTAAATTCAACACGCACTTGCAGATTTGAGTATACTAGCTGCAAGAGTAATGTTTCAAATAAGGAGCCATTTATACTTATGCAATTATTTTGGGGAGTGCTCAGAGGTTTCGAAGATAATTAAAACTTTTTATTGCTTTAAGTGCGTCGCACGCACATGGTGCAGTATGCTGCAATATTTATCTTGTCTCGCTCTTCTTTTTTTTCTGTGCCAAGTAAATTTATTTATTTATTTATTTATTTATTTATTTACCCTCAGGGCCTTCCGGCATTAGAGAGGGGAGTGGGTTATAAAACAAATAAGAAGGAAATAAATCATGAGCTTATACAGAATACTTGACAATTATACAATGTTAGCTGAAAGTATGATAAATGCAGTAATAGAACATGACATATAAAAGTAACATTAAACAAGAAAAAGGAAAACACCAACAGCAGTTCGTACGAATGATTGCTATTATACATTGTTAGCTAGTGCTTTTCGAAAATTATCATTGTTATTAATAGAAACAATGTGAGAAGGAAGTTCATTCCAATCTTTCGACGTACGTGGTAAAAATGAGCGTAAGAAATGCATCGTGTTACATGTACCAATTCTAACTTTATGATGATGATCAGTACGGTGAGATAAGTAATATGGTAGCGACATGAATTTTGGATGAAGTGTAGGGTGGTGATACAGCTTATGAAAAAATGAAAGGCGGGAAATTCTTCGACGTGTTGCTAGTGGTTGAAGACCCAGATTCGATTTCCTTGAAGAAACGCTCGCACCACGGTAGTAATTTCAAAGAATAAAACGAGTGGCGTTGTTTTGTATTTGTTCAAGCGAATGTATTAGGTTTTTGTGGAAAGGGTCCCATATAGCTGCAGCGTATTCTAATTTTGGCCGTAACAAGATTTTATAAAGTAGTAATTTTAAAGGAGAGGGAGCACCAGAAAAGCCACGGCGTATATAAGTATACCAGCAGGCGGTTGGCTTGGTTAATTATATATCCGACGTGATGGTTCCATGCTAATTTAGATGTTATATGCAGGCCTAAGTACTTATATGAGTTAGTCGATTCTAAAGCAACGTTATTCAAGTAGTACACAGGCAGATTATCGTTAGATCGGGATACTCTCAGAAATTTGCACTTGTTAATGTTAAGTTCCATTCGCCACAATCGGTACCATTTGCTGACGTTATTAAGATCGGCCTGAAGCAGGGTGATGTCGTGTTGGTTAGTTATTTCTCTGAGGATTACACAGTCGTCTGCAAATAAATGTACGTCAGAGGTTATTGCTGAAGGTAAGTCATTAATCTAGATAAGAAATAATAGAGGTCCAAGGACGGAGCCTTGTGGCACGCCGGACTGAACGCCGCTATGAGGTGAGTCATGGCCATTAGCTGTTACGAACTGAAAACTGTTAGCGAGAAATGACTCAATCCATTTTAGAACGTTATGCTCGAGGTTTAATGTGCTTAGTTTATAAAGTAAAAGCTTATGACGCACTTTGTCAAAGGCTTTCGAAAAATCTAAAAAGATGCAATCACCAAGAGAACAGTCAGATATTTGGTGTAGTTTGTGAGTAAATGTTAATAATTGTGATTCACATGAGAATGATTTTCGAAAACCATGTTGTGATGGCGAAAAAAATGAATTAGGTTCAAGAAAATCCGTGATTTTAGTAAAAATAATTTGTTCTAGCAGTTTTCAGCAGGTACTGATTAATGACATCGGGCGATAATTTGTAGGTGTAAGTACATAACCTGTTGTAAAACATAAATAAACGTGATTTTTTTGTCTCGAGTGTTTACGTTGTGCGTTGGTTTTAAAATTTTACGAGAATAACTGACCGCAATAATTTGGAAGTTCATGCATAGCTTCTGTATCTGCGTATTCTGTGACACTGTGTTTACTGAACTTCGCACAGCAAATACATCGTAATTATTTGCGTTTGCTTAAGAATATCACTCGGGCCCAGTTTATGCCCTATTTTGCTACTTAGTTTTACGCGTTCCAAACATGACCCCCAGCACTGATAAAAGGTGCTTAAGGGCACAATTCACACAGCACATCCTATATTTTATGTCACCCGAAGGTGGTACTTCAATCTTACATCGCGTCCCGGTAAAGCTTGCGTTGTGGTCCACATGAATAGTTGGTGCTTGACATACCAGAGGCAATACAACACCTTCGCGCGCGTGTGTGTGTGTGCGTGTGCGTGCGTGCGCACGCGTGTGTGCGTGTGGGGAGAGAGATAGAGAGAGAGAGAGAGAGAGGCGACTGCTTTGGTTGGAGTGGCGGTCTCCAATGTTATACCCCTTCAACATACAGATGACCGGCACTGTATCCTAACCTACGGTGACTATAGGGACCATGTATATACTATGTATATAGGAACTATGTATACAGGACAGTACTATGTATATGTTCACTATTTGCTTTACCAATCAGTTCGATGATCGGCTTCTGTAACAAGAGATAACTCTGCAACATCAACGTGACTAATCGTCACACCACGAGGACGTGCAAGCATTGCTCAGCTTTCTTGCCATCCTTCGGCTTGCGTAAACCCTTGTGAAACTTTCTGAGTGTTTCTTTTTTGTTTTGTTTTATACCTGTTTTTACTATCTCTCTATAGGTGCCACTTTTGGGGGTATCAAACCAGAAACTCACACTTCGCCTGTGCTCGCACACAAGCACAAGAGAGAGAGAGAAAACTTTTATTGTCAAGTTTTAGTGGAGCTTTCTTTCCCAGCGGTGTGGGCTAGCGTGGCGTCTGCTTTGCCGCGACGCTATCAGCCCATTCCGCCAACCGTATCTGGTCTTGCGGGTTGGAAGTTTTCGTCTTTTTCTCCCACTCGTCATGTGAGGGAGCCCGCCTAAAGAGTTCTCTCGGGGGAGGGTTCTTTTGGCATCCCCACAAGATGTGATCTTGGTCCGCAAGGAGACAGCTACAATGTTTGCAGTTTGGTGGATATTCACCACCGGTCACTGCAGCTAGCCTTTTTGGACTAAGTACAGATCTAGTCTGTACTCTCCTGAGGTTAGTGGCCTGTGTTCTTGTCAGTGTCTCGTGCGGGGATGGATATATTCGCCTGGATTCGCGGTAATAAACGGTCATTTCGTTGTAGGTGTGGATACCTTCATGTCGGTCAACCCCGTCGGGCAAGCCCACCTCCCGGTTACTAGCTGCTCGGGCGGCTAGGTGGGCGGCCTCATTACCAGGGTTGCCCGCATGAGCGGGTACCCACACCAACTTCAATTGATTGAGGTTTTTGTTAATTATCCTGAATGCTCGAGGGGAAATGAAACCTGAGGTGTAGTTACGAATCGCTGTTTTCGAGTCGGATATAATAATCTTGGCGCCCGGAATGGAGGTGCCCATGGCGATGGCGGCCTCTTCCGCCTCCACAATGGAAGATGTGTTTACCGTCGCACACAATACACACATAAAGTATGTGCCTGCGAGTGCGTGTTTGTGTGTGTTTATTTTCCTTGCATCTGCCCGTTAAGATTCATACAAAAATTACCAAAGCGAACTTTGGCGCTAGTGTCCACACGAGCAGCAAGTACTGTGGTTCAGCCAGCATGCGAATGATAGGCGGTGTACACGGATTTTCCTAAACTTCGCGCTGCTGGCTTCAGATTCTAATTACCTTGTGTTTAGGAAGCTTTAAGCGCTTAGAAAGTTAGATCACTAAAGTGTTACGGCTAACGTAAAAGAACGTTTCAAGCCACAAGTCTGAATATTAGGCCAATCCAAGTAGTGACTATCATTCCCAAAGTTTCTCAATGACCACAGCGCCAGAGGGAACTTTATGCATTTACCTACATGGCTATCTACTGTTCTTACGCAATCAAAAATTTATCTTCTCTATTGTTTCTTTTTTTCTGACGTGCAGCCTATTATAAAGTAAAATGGGGCAGCGTGGTGGTAAGATATGCCCGTTGTTGCCGGAAGATCTTTCCTGGCGCTTGCACTAGCTTTGTGATTAAAATCCAGGTTTTAATTATTTCGACGTTGTCTCACGCTACTTTTTATGGTGTGCGTATCTTGTATTGCGGCATCAATATTCTTTCTCTTTTTTTTTATCCACGCCGTGTACTGCAAGCAGTAACACTGAAAACGGAGTGTACAATGAAGCAGTGATTCTTTTCCAGTTTCTTGCCCTAGGGCACCCTTTGTTTGCTCAATTTGCTGGCGCACGCATATCTGCCGGGTGCCAACTCTGAGTATCCTACGTTTTTATGGCGCTATTACGGTTACAGAGAAGTCGTAGATGTGACTATGCATGGTGCTTTTTCATGTCGCGTAGTACATCTGCTTACGGCGCAGCACATTCGTGGCAAATCAGAGGAAAGTACGAATCACATATACCTAAATGCTACGACTGTCGCAACGCGTTCGAAGCTTACGCTTGATATTACCCTTGTTTTTCTTCTTTTTGATGGTCCAGCATTTCGAAAGCTCAGAGTGCTTTACGTGGCTGTACTGCTCGAAGATCAGTCAGGACGCAAATAGTCTTTCCATTTTTTTGTCAACCATCTCGGAATCGCCGCGCAATGTCACGCCAACAACAACTAGCACTGCTCAGACGCGACACAATGCTCGGCCTTTCTACTTGCGAGCTGCGGCTTCCAGTCACAGTAGCGTGTAACTTGGATATCGAGGATCGCTTTCACGCTCGGAGTGTGCATCGCAGCAAAAGCTTTTAAGGCGCCACAGCCGCCGGGGACTCAAAAAACGCGAACGCCTCTACTCAAAAATGTCGTCTCCACGGCTACACCCAAGGCCATCTTCACAGTACAAAGCAGTTCCCTTTGCTTTTACTTCAAGAATTCGATATTTTGCCCTTCTCGTTCCGTTTCTTTGACAGTTCTTCGAAAAGTATTGCGTATCGGTTCGTTGACTTCTTTCTCGACTCCGCTTCCTCGTCTTCTTCTGCTTCTGATTCTTTCTCGGGTTCAGCACATCTTTGTGACTGTAGGCTCCCTTTGATGCATGAATTCCTAGACGAGCGACAAAGAAGCCGGCGGGAAAGGAATTCAAGCACTCTCGGGAATTCCGCGCCTCTCGACTGTTCGTCTGCGAGTGCTTTTCATTCCCGTCACTGCGTCGTATTGTTCGCCAAACGTTTTCACAGTTTCTGTCAAGTTTCCAAAGCACCGATTCCGACTTGCTTTCATTTCTTCTGCTTCTTTTTAGCGTGCACGAAACTCCATAGCTCATACTGGCCGCCAGTGACCTCTTATTAACGGACGAAGACTATCTAAAAAAGACGCAATAATAACAAAACGAGGGCACTTCGCGGCCGGCCCACCGAATACCGGAACATGTTAGCCCGGAGCAGCACGTTGCACGAGCGGCGTTCCCGTAGCGGGCCGTCGTGGCGCTTCTCAAAACTTCGCCCGACGGTGGTGATTTATGCATTGCAGATGAGAAGGCCGCGACGCCGACGAGGAGCCCGCCTTGCCGCTTTCGATTCTTTTTTCACAACCCCCACCAGTTCCCGATTCCAAGTTTTCTGCTGCTCCCCGAGCCAGCGTTCGCCGCGAGAACACTTTGTCTTTTTTTTTCCCGCTTGTCATCGTCTCCGCCGTCGTCCTGGCGTGCGCCATTGTCTCTTCACAGAGAATTTCCCTGCCTATTTTCTTCCCGGTGTCCTGTTACTTCCTCTTCGTTTGTTGTCGCTTTATTCCGGCAGGCCGCCTTAAGAAAGAAACCACTGCGGGCAGCGACAGGGCATCATTTCGCCACCAGTTGACGCTCTCGAACGCCGAGGGCGCGTGCATTTGAAAGATTACTCGCGCACACGCGCTCGCACAGCGCGTTCGCTGTGCCCCTGAACTCTTGTCGGGCATAACGGGGTGCGCATCGCGGCACGAGCGCTGCCGCAGTCTGTTTCCCGTCCATCCGCTTCGTGTTTTTTGGCGCTGCAAGCCGTTTTCAATATATATGGTAATAGAAGAACGGCGCCACTTGACTTTGCGCAGCCGTTCGCAGCGCGTGCTGCTTCGTGGTCGGTGTCGCGAAGAAAATTGTCGGCTACCGTCGCCCCCGTGTTTCACTTGCCAAGCACTGAGAAAAGCTTGGAGGCGTCTTCGCAAGCTTCCGTCATTATGACGCATTGTCGTGTACATGCACGTTTTGAAGAAGGTGCGTAGAAGCAGTATACAAAACACGAAAGAAGTCCGGTACTTTGGTAAACGCCTTCTATCACTGACGCTTCTATTTCATTCTTCTTTTTTTCGAAAATAAATGCTTATTGAAAGTGATAGCATGGTTTTTTTTTTTTTTGTCGTTACTTTTCGCAGAAAACGGAGACCTTGACCCGTTTAACGTTGCTTTTGTGAGAAATAAACAAGGAGAATATCTGAACTAGGGGAATTCATAAATACTTCCAAAAGAGGAAGACTGCGCACAACGGGAAACTAGTGTCAGGCAACCCGACACGTTACGTGTCCTGCGTTTATATTGTACCACTATTTTGGCTGAATCGCCTAATAGAAGTAAAGAATGCGGAATGCTAAACGCATATGGAAGTCCGGCAGCTACAACCACTTTTCCCTACTCTGTAACGCGCTTGACGTCTGTGTGTAACTTTCTAGCACAAATCTATTCTTCATACACAGCATTGAGGGGCCATCTTCGAGCAATTTATTTCCATGCGGTCTTCCTTCTCTTTCTTCCTTGAAAAAACTATCGTCGCCAATTTTTTGCTTTCAAATGAAAGTAGCGATGACTCAAATGTGATGCTTCTACAACAAATTATCTAGTCGCCTGCTTACTAAGAATGCGGGTACATAGCTTAAATTCAAGGATTAGCATACTATACGTTCAGCTCGTTATCGACAATATACCGCGCAGTTCTTTTGCATAACGTTTGTTCAGTGCTATCATGAGAATTATTTTTCTGCTGTGCCGTTTCCTTCCGACAAGAAGACTCCGGGCTTTCCCAATACCAGCAAGTAAATTACAAAACACTGCTACAGACGTTTGTAATTGAGATGTCGAGCCACAGTCTACCGTTTAATGGGACAGTGATAGAAGGCTAGCGAAAGCCTTACAGCAAAACAGAAAAACACGGCGCAACGTATGTAGCAGTGAGAAAAGAGCCTGCTATAAAGACGAGAAGAAGAAAAAACGCGTATTTCGAAGTCAACACCCCGTAGTCTTACCAGAATATAGCAAAGTTATTTAAGCACACCTTCCTTGATTCATGAGACCGGTGCACTGATGTGTTTTAATATCAGGCTGATTGCGACTCACACAGAAGATTGATACTAGCAATAAGAGCACATTGGAGAAGTGAGTTTCTGATAACGTCTTGTGTGGCATGGCACTATGAAACGGCTTGGGTATTACTGAATCAGCATTGTATGTTGCGACAGTTAAGTCTAATATCATAGGCACGGTAAATGCGGTCAAAAAACAAACGGAACAAGTAAGAGTTGGAGTTTTTAAATAAATGCCTTCTTAAGGCGCACCACTCTCCGTCAGCTGGCTAGTGGCCTCTCGTGTTCTTTCCTTCAATAAAAGAGAGAGAAAAAGAGCACAACAAGCACTCTAATGCCGACGGAACTTCGATTTCTTGAATCTGCAAATTCCGAAATGCGCCAAGGTGACGACATCGTCGAAAAGAAGATGCCGCTCAGGCACGCATCGCGTGATATGTACGCATTTCTTTTAGATTCCCAACGCTCTCGTTGAAGGATCCTTCTACCGGACAGGAGTTATCTTCCTTATGACAATTTTGGCACGTATATCAGAACCTGGACATAATAAACTCGAGTACCCTATACACGGAAGACATTTATCCGAAAGCAAGCCAGCCAGCAATCCCATTCTGCTGGTAATCTTGCTTTTTATATACATTTCACTTATATAGCACATTTCTCGGATCTCCCTGCCTCCTTTAAGGTTTTCCTCGCTCTTGGGTTTAAAGAAGATTTTCTGTTCGTAAAGGTACTTCCGGCGGACAGCTTGTACAAATATGAGCCATCTTAGCCCGCACTCTGAATCGCTTGTGACAAGAGTTGCTGGCCCAGCTAATGCACGAAGTGTATATCAAGACAGTCCCTAGAATGAGAAGCACATATAAGAATGGTGCCAATGCCATTACTCAGAGAAGAAAAACCGCATATGATTATGTAAACTTATTTAAGTTTATGCTGTACCAGTAAAACAAACGCAGAGCGGCACTTCTGAAACACGGTCAATTAACTTACGATCTACGAAGTAAACGAAGTCGCACAAACATCATGTCAGCTGGCAGTGCCGAGTTGGGCTGCAACAGGCGGCGAGTCTATTCGACTAATCAGCTGTTTATTCTTCTCAGAGAATGTACCTTTGATTAAGTGTCTGCGGTTAGAGTATTTGGCCCTCGCTCATACTAGGCGTTAAATACATCCTCGGCTATTCTTTATTTCTTCGGCCTGACCACGGTCATGTCACCGATAAGGGCGCAGATCTTGAAGACCAACACACGTTTTATTGCAGAGCAACATGATGAACAGTGCGGTAACCTTACACATGCGATTATTTAGGCCTATAATTTAATTCTGTCATACATGCCCTGTCTAAATCACAGCTGCAATCGTTGCCATGGCGCATATTCATACAAAAATGAGTGCTTTCAACATCATATCCCCGCGAAACGCCCTGTTCAAGCACTCTGAAGGATCAAGCGTTTCTCAATACAACACATTTCTCATGTACGTTTGAGGGTCATTCTAAAGAAACGTCGTCATGTCCTAATGGGATCCACTCTTTCGGTTTACTGCACTGGTTTCTTGCATGAAAAACAACAAAAACAAGGACAAATGGAGCAGCTGCAGTGTTGTCTTTTGTACCGAAAACCAGTGCAATAATGCAAATGCAACCAATCAGCTTAGTTGAAGCTTTAGTGATCCTTTCGTTTGCATGTCGGAGCATTTGGCTGCTGCTTGTTCCTGTAATTTTCATGGCGTGATATAATCGTGCTCACAATGGCTCCAATGCTAACTCTTCAATATACTTGCAACTCAAGCTTTCGCTATACTTTAGCGTGAAGGACAATGCCAACGCATCACAACAAATAGATATAACCTTTACTTTGCAGTAAAAGATACATCCTATCCCCCTCTGTTTTTCCTTCGTTTGCTGCATGTACGTGACAACAGCGGTATGTCTCACACGAAACGTGTTTGCGGAGCGCACTGAAACATCTTTCGCGTACTGGTCTCCGCCTTGAGACTCGCGAGTCATGATTCGATTTCGCAGGCTCCATCACGCACGGCAGCAAGACACGAGTTGTGCGGGAGAAGTAAAACCACGCCTGGTTTGGCCCAAAACGTGGCCGCAAGGGCGGCAAAGACAAACCTCAATGGAAGCCCGCCTGAAAGGAGAAAAAAAAAGCTTCCTATGCATGCGCATATATTGATGTACGTTGATGCGGTGGTAAACGGATTTGGCGACCTTCTACTTTCTTTCTTCCACGCCATTCTCACAAAGCTGGGAGGAATCACTTCCCTGACCAACGTGCAAACCACGCAAACGAAAACCAGCGCTGGCCTCCAGAAATACTGGAGGCAACGTGGAAGCGCGCAGACCCTTATGAAAATGGTTAAGTCCTTTATGTTTACTGTATGTTTCCTTGAGGTCACATGAGGAAATGTCCTTTATGTTTCCTCCATGTTGAAATTTGGCCACTGCTTTTATGTTTCCTTCATGTGTCCTCCCTTTATGTATCCCTTATGTTAACGTACTTTATGTTTCCTCCATGTTGAAATTTGGCCACTGCTTTTATGTTTCCTTTATGTGTCTTTCCTTTGTGTATCCTTTATGTTACCGTCCTTTATGTTTCCTCCATGTTGAAATTTGGCCACTGCTTTTATGTTTCCTTCGTGTGTTCCACCTTTATGCATCCTTTATGTGGCCCCAGTGATTAAATCCTGTATTTTATGTAGACATGCACAGATGAAGATTGCAAGGTTACTGTTCCCTACAAGATGCAGCATACAGATTAGAACACTGCTATGGCACAGAAATTCATGCTAGCTTGTTCTAAAATTACGAACTAATTAGACTTCATAGAATATTTCAGTATAACACTTGGAATACTATTGTACGTTCCCCACCGCAGTGCTGCTGCTGTTCTAGTTATGTCTTTCTTACTAATATAAAATGTAATGTTTGGATGGAAAGATCACGCTGTATTGGTGTTTGTACTTTTAAAAGAAAGTTTTCACTGTACTTTGTAAAGGTTTGTCTGAAATTACGAGTATTTTATTGGACTATCTGTATGTTACTTCAATTTGCCACGTCTGCTCACAGCAGATCTCTGCAATGCGGTGCTTGGATGAGAGCTCACAGGGCACCTGAAAAACAAAACAAAAGGAAATCTTTTTCACTTATTCAAAAATATTCATATAAGCAAGAACAGCTTGGCCTGTATGCACACAGCTAAGAAACTTGCAGCAGTCAGAAATAGCACATATAAAGATCAGGGCAATGAACAAGCTTTTAACTAATTGTTATTTGAGCACTATTATCTGCCATTCCACTCAGGTATGAAACTGCTCACAAATTATTTTAAACATTATTGCAGCAGCTGCTAAGTATTACATGAACATTAGGACTAGGCAACTGGCCAATAAACCTTTGTGTGCTACCTCAAGCATCGAGGTTCCCAAAGTTGAGGCCCTCCCTATGCCGTGAGCAAGAACTTGCCAATATTTACCAGGAAAGCTTGCTAATATCACAGGCCTCCCATCGAGCAACACTACTGTCTATGCCATAAGGTGCTGTGGTTAAAAGTTAGTTGCGCACACATTCTAATGCCAAATTGAAAGACATTACAATATCTTGTGCATTTTTTGCATTTTCACAGTTTTTGTAGTTCTTACCCATATTTATTGTCAGTTACAGGCTGCAGGTGTGCATTCTACTGAACGTTTAGCACAACACTTTACTGACTTCAGCATGCCACAGAAGGTGGCGGGCAAACATGCTGTGTATGTGTACCTACAGCAAACTGAATGGTAGCAGCATCTGCTTCACAAGCACGAAAAGGTGTTATTCGCGTGGCGAGTTGTTTAGGCTTTATCAAAATTGGACACACTATCAATAAACTTCATGTGAATACATTATTGCAATCTTATGCTTTCTGAACAGAAAAATGATGAGTTAACTGGTGTTTAATCTAAGACGAACTGCATTATACTTCATCACGTGCTCGTCATAGAGCAAAATGTGGGAGGCGATCTACATTTGTATTAAGCAATACCTTCCATCAATGCTGTATCCTTTAAGAGTTTTCAGTTGCGTTGATATCCTGCAACTGCATGCTGCTATTAGATTCAGCGGTGGTGTTTAACAGGCGGGCGATATGCTGGCACGCAAGGGAGGCGGGCTAGCTTAGTATGTAATCAATGCTTTGCAAACTTCCACTACCAGCGAATAGCATACTCTAGTATCTGCATTGCAAGTGCAGGAACTGGAAGCCTAGATGTCATTGTTGCTACCTTAATCTGATAACACCACAGCGGTGCAAGCGAAAAGCGTTACCATGCCATGCCATCATTGGTGTGCTTTCCCTAGTGTGCTACATAGCGCCAGCCCACATGCCTCAGCATGCCTGACAATATTATTGTGTATATCTTGTGTTGCTAATAAGCACAATGGCATGATTGCCTAGCCCAGTATACAGCTTTGTATCCATAAGAATTCGGCCAACAGCTCAACAAATCAGACAGCAGTCCAAGACAAACTAAGATACAGGATGCCAGCCAAACCATCGCATTGTGCAGTGCAGAACAAGCCATGAGCTCTCATTTCATCTCTAACCCACCACAATCAAAACCAGTACAAGTTGACACCCAAACTGCCAAGTCACACATACAACAATCATCAAAAGAAACAACCACTGTGTCCATGCTTTCAGCTGAGGCTGGGAGATCTAGTTGGCCTTGAAGCCGCCACTATTACAGCAACAGTCAAGAATCCATTGGAATTAACCAGACATAGTAAGACCGATTGGAGCGCTTATATTAAACAGACAAAAGTCTGTCACTACAAGAATAGTGGTTAAAAAGCAAGTTGTTTGTTGCACACACAATTGTGTTGAAAAGCTAGGGCTTGAAAGCCAGAAATTTAGTCATGTATGGATCTTGCGACGTAGCGCATTTTTATACAACTTTTGTGTGACAGCATTACTTAGGAGACTTTCTGCCTAAACCATGTCTTTAGGTGGTTAAAACCTTTTCGTACAATCACCGCGAGCGCATTATTCACAGTAGAAAATATCAATTCAGTGAGAGTGCAACAAATAATTACACTATGTCAAAAAGTGGCTGTTTCAAAATTGCACCAAGTGCAGTGTAGCTCGAGCGTGAAGCAAGCCTCGATGTAACATAACAAAAATCTAAGGTGGTGAGCGTATGATACCACAAACCACAGATGAATGCATAAGTTCTAGGCAGTACTCCGCATTGTTTGCATGTCCCTGGAAGCTTGTGTATTAGGCAGATAAGTAATAAAGATGAGAAGGTAAAAAAAGGTTCTCCACATTTGAGATAGATGATGGCATAGGACCAGCTTTGTCTTATCAAATGAACAAGTGCAGCGAAACGGAGAAAAAAATGCAATGCAACAGAGAATGCTCCGCTTTCAGCTGTGGTACCATGTGGGCTTGCAACTACTTTACTGGGCTGACTTTTATGATTCAGCAGCATTCTATACCACATTATCAACGAGTGAAATTTCTGTTACATATAAAAGAGACCTGCTTCCACCCTGAAGCCGACGAGCTCTTGGGACACACATTGAACTTGCCACATTAAAAGGTTAATGGCTTGTTCTTTGCTTGAAAAATTGAGCACTCATACTGTGACTAGGAATTTGGCAGCTACCTAATAGAGCAGCAAACTTTATTGTCTTGATGAGGGTATTTTTAGGAGATTAATTATGGTATGCAATGCATATTCGTGACCGAGAAAAGGGAAGAATTTAGGTGTGCAGGTACTAGTGCGAGTAGTGACTACATAATAATTCAGGTAACCACAGCCTTCTGTTTCTCTCGGGTGGCTCATAGACACTCTCATGCTCCTCAATGATGTTTCTAAAAAAGCAACCTGGCTCGAATAATATATAGTCTGGCTAGAGAATATATTGCATAGTCACTCCAGCTTTGTTTATATTTGTCTCAGAAGGACCAAATTTAGTTACAGTGCGTCAACTGAGGGCTCCCCGGATAAATAAAAGATACTGTGCAAGTGATCTGCTACTAGAAATCCTGGAAATGGCACACACAAAAAATGATTCCATATTGCACAAGCATATCCTACAACTAATTGCAGCGACAGTTTTTTACGCACCTTGTAAAAGCATGCAGGTCAAGTGCATCGTTGTGCGATCCAATATGTAGCAGTGCAGCAGGTTCCTACAGGTCGTAGGCTTGACTCCAGAATCCGCATAACCTTCAACAGTAAGAAAGGTTTAATTTATTGTGATGTGAAGCTTCAAACGTGTGATTTACAGTGTCATGTGGCATTGAAAGAAAGAGACTCACACATAAATCTGTGCGTTTTACAGATGTCTCGTAGTTATATCTCATGTGCTTACATTGTTATATTGTAAAATTCAGGCGGGAATAAAACCAGCAGCTAACACCAGACTACCTGGGAAATTATCACCAAAACCTAAATACGTAGTGAATCAAAAGAATCGATTTTGAACGGTCTAAAACCTAGGCCGCGACTTTGTAGCGATGCCTTTTCCGATGCTACTCCTTTTCTTCAGTGGTCGGACTGACATTCCGCTATCGTTATTGACTAGTACAGCCAGCCGTGGACGGTGGGTTACAAGAGAGGCAAACATCGAGCGGAAAGCATCGCAACAAAATCGCAGCCCTTATTTACGCAGTGCTACAACCCACATATTATGACAACAATCGCAGGAGCTGACATCATGTTCTTCAGATGAAAATATTAATGAAAACGAGCGCCTTATTGACATTCATCGATTAAAAAGAAATTTCGCTGTTGTAATATCGGTCTATATTTGCCGTCCAATATAGAAGAGAAATACGCGAACACGACGAAGAACAGAAACAATGCAGACAGGTTCTCGCGAAGCTGGGCTTCAAACTGAACTGTATCAATAAAATAACCTTCACACATGCAAATATCTGCTCCACTGTCAAAACACCGCAGTCGCGTTCCAACTCGCGATGCCCACGACACAACTACATGCATTACACACGTAATTTGCAGAAATGATATCCACGGAAGAATTTCTTGCCGGGGAACTACCGAGGAAACGGGAACTTTCAGCGTTTACGTAAATATTTGCCTATTAAGTCTCAACAATCAGCGGTGGTAGCACACCACTGCAGAAAGCAAGCGGCAAGAAATAATAATTTTCACGGAAACTCCCATCGTGAAACGGTTTGCTAAATGGGCACAACAACATGGGCAACATACTCTCCGTAAGTGCTCTGTTGTCGTTGCACAAAGTTTACTACATGAACCATAAGCTGCGAGAATGCGCGCAAGCATCAGACCTGCTTACCTTCAAGATGTGAACAGCAAGCGCTCCTTCGTCTCGCAGGCACCACGCGACGACGCTCTTTCCAGCACGAACACTGTCGAATTGCCGATGAACACCACCGCACAAAAGCACAACTTTCAACAAACTCTTCCACGCACTATAATTCGAAGCCACAGTACCAGATATTTCACGAGCGAACGCGGACAGGCGAGAACAAAGGCAGCTCGGACGGGCGCTGTAGTACACGTAAGACACCGGCGTATCACAGGAAATATAAGGCGAACTAATGGCGTTACACGAATCCAGAGGTTTCCTGATGGTTAATGCACACGATACGGATCACACTTTGTTTAGGCACTTCCAAAATATGATTCAATTACCGTGTAACTGCAACGAGCACTCTCACCGCTCACACAAACGCAACGTGGCCCAGCTCAATATATCATCCAGTAATTTTACCGGGCATAACCGTCACTAGGATGCCTACGCGCGCACCCGCTCTCCGTTTAGGGTGAGGACAACCACGTTGTCTGCTAGCGCGGCCGCCATTTTATTGGCGTCCGCGGAGAGCGGGCGCACATCGAGGCAACCGAGGCAACCTAACCTTCACACTGCCGCAGTGCTGCACTGCGGCTAACAAGTCAATTTAGCCTCCGAGATCTACATTTGCTTTCAGGGCGTGCAGTTTGCAAAAGCACGGCCTTCAAGATTTTATTTTCTTACTCAGGGAAAGTCGTAGCTGGATGGAAGGCTGCTATTTAAACACAACTTATCGATGTTTGAAGTGCCGTGGTGTGCTGCCTTGTTTTTTTAAAGCATATACAGAGATATCAGACGAACTATGTGCGAACTTTTGCCGGCGAACACGAGACAATCAGCGCGCAGCATGTGCAGCTCCGTCTTCTTGGGATGGCGGACGGTGTACGGGAAGCCGCGATAGCTGCGAGACCCACCGATCAGAAATTCCGAATCACCACACATATACACGCTTGTTATGGCCCCCAGTGGCGTGTTTTTGAGAATGTGAGGCCTTATCTTGAATAGCTGGAACCACATTTCCTCGTAGCGTAAGGAATAAAGGCGAAAAAACGTGGCGATGGCTGGCTTACAGCGGCAGCGGAACTTCGCCCAAAGTGAAACAGGCGTACTGCTTGCATGCTCGCGTAATCAAACAAATACGGCCATACTCCGCATACAACTTTCATACTCAGCCAACTGACAATTATAAATTATTCAGTTGTACGCCCAAGCAAGCATTTACGGGATCCGCGCTGCCCTACTTCTACCCCCTGCTAATTAAAACAAAGCAATGACTCGTACTTGTGGTCAGCGCGAAAGCGACAAGGACAAAAGGAAGAAACACAGCAACACGGCGTTGCTTCTTCGGAGTGATTGTTCCTTGTTTCCGCGTTGCTATTGCGCTGTTGCTAAAAGCACGATGAATCGTAACGAACTCGCCCACTTTGCTATCTTTCTACAGCAAGCGCACGCAGTTTTGAAAAGAAAGGCACTTATAGCATTGACCGCAGGTTCCGCATTGGTTAGTGAGCGAACTTTTGTGTATAATTTGCGTGAGTAGTAGAGAAAACGTATCATGACAAGGCCGACGGCTGAAAAAAGAAATAGCGTAGAAAAAGCAACATGTTACAAAGTGCTTCGAAGACCGTGCACGGTTTTGAGGTGGAGCCGTGGCAGCGTCTCCCAATGGTCAAGTTTTTTTTTTTTCAGTTTAGAGTATCAGAAATGTGACAGATTTTCAATTTCACTAGATTCTTTCGAACTAGGCGTTCTGAAAGTGAGCGGCAGCTCCAGTTCAGCTTTGGAGGTGGCAGCGCTGGCATTGAATTCCCGCTGACGACTGCAAAAAAATCTTACGAGCGTAATATAGAGACAATCGTAACGTACTTATTAGATATTTACGTGTAATGAGGCTGTCATGAAACCAATATAACACCGCCAGCAGCTACTTAAATGGTAGGTTGTACATTCATGTGCGCTCGCAGCAAAGCGGCGGATTGGCCCCGGAGGGCCCCCCTCTTTTTCGGTTCATGTAGCGCAAACTACCCAACACTGCGCGTCGTGCCACCGCGTCTCCAGCCGCCGCGCAATTGTTATTTGTTGTGATAGATAATTCGCTGCATGAGGCTTTGATGTGCGTATGTACTGTTGATGGCGCGTCGCCATCAATGCGGCCAATATAGATCGGGCGGGCGCCCCCCCCCCCCTCATTTTTTTTATTTTGATACGCCAGTAGCTAATACATCTTTCAGATAGATGAGCTATCTGTAGCATGTGTGAAAAGATATTTACTGGGTGCACTCTGGTTCCTGGATGTGCACTCGAGAGAGTACACAGCCAGGTAATGTAGAGTGCACACACAGGTAACATCCTGCTGGTAACACAGGTAACATAGTGCTCATATTTCTGTGATAATATTAATTACAACTAGAAGCCATAATGCTCACTTTCTTGTACTGAAAAAGGTGATTTCATGAAGGGTACAAGGAAAAGAATTTTACAAACTGCATAAGCCACAGTGCGCTCACTGCCAGATGTTCTAGTGCCTAGCTGTGTGGTAAAAGTCGCACTGCACTGTGCTAGCAGCAAAATAAATCATTCTCTTGTACCAGCAAGCACATCATAAACTTCATATCATCCCCAGTGACAAAAGCCCTGATGTCTGCACTCTTGCAGAAGCCAGATATATAAAATAAGTAGATTATTTCACAAACTGCAGGCGAAGCGGAGCATCCAGGCGATCTCCTGCGATGAACATGAAGGACGCTTGCTACGAGAACCGTCTTAAACATTCAATCAACTTTATTTCATAGCCTAGCTGTCGCAAAACTTTCATGCAATTCTTGCATATTGGGTTAAATACTTCAGATTTTTGCATCTGACTTGCTACTGGAGAATAGCAGGTTGAAAAACTATTAAATACTTTATATATAACGAGAATGCATGGCATAAGGCAGTATACACCAAACTATTTCATGGCATGTTCGATTTTCCGCACGATATAGCCACAATTAGTGCCGGTCGGCATGCCTTTAGTGTGAGGGGGCAAGCAGTACCTCTTCCCTGAATCCACCAGTGAATAACACAGAGTACAGATAGATCTGACTGTACAATTTGCAAAAGATGCTCACTGCGCACATTGTTACCTACGTGCGCACTCAAGTGCACATGTAGGTAACATAGAGTGCACCATATAGATTAATGCTCTATGTTACCTACGTGTGCCCTGAAGTGCACACCTAGGTAACATCCCGCCGTAAACACAAACGACACATCCTACAAGAAGTTTAATAACGGTTGTTTTTTTCGGGCAAATGAAAGGATAAGTCAAGATTTAGCACTTACAATGACTCTGCTGACTGTATCAATGGCTGTCACGCAGTACAGATAGATCTGCCTGTATTATATGCACAAACAGTTGTTATGTGCACTCTATGTCACCTACATGTGCACTCAAGTGTACACTCAGGCAACACACAGTGCACATCTAGTTAACATCCTGCCGTAAACATAAAGGACACATCCTAGAGGTCTAATAAAGGTCACTTCCTCGAGGTATACGTTAGGATGAGTAAACACGTGGTACACACAAAGTTGACGTCCCGGAGGTCACACAAAGGACAAGGAATCATAAAGGTCACATAGGGCACAAGAAGGAAACATAAAGGAAACATAAAGGCAATGGTCATTTTCATAGGGGGACGGCGACGCGGGAAATGCACGAGTGACTGGGGCAAGTAAAGGAACCAAGGAGTCTGGCTGAAGAAACAACAGCGCACCCCGGAGGCGAGCGGCGATTGCGTGCGCCCTTGTCTACGACTCGTTGTGAATGCAAGATGAAGGCCGGCCGCTGTTCCTCGCACGTACCGCGCCCTGGCGAACGAGGTCCTATATTCGGGAAAAGCCAATTCCGCTCTAATCAAAACGACTGTGCTTTCTTTTCTCTGAAAGCTAGGTGACTTGCCTCCTCTGCATAGCTGTGGCTGCGGCAGCCTTTCATGTCTTCTTCAAGCTCCTCTCGCTTTCGTCATTGCTTATTTTGTTTCTATTTCCGGTCGTGGTCTTCCTGAACGCGTTCTTTTGAGAGAACGCCGCATACAGACTTCACCGGTGAATACAGCGGCACCGTACACGGAGATGGAGAGACGATTTTTTAGGTGGAGAGCTGTCCACCATTCCTTGATCTATACCGGGTGTCGCCGGTCTCCATGGGCGGAAGACCCTCGTTACATTAGCTCGCGTTTATATCGCAATACATTAGTGCCCTAGCTGTGAGCACATCGATATTAGATACTCTCTCGCTGTCTGCCGCGTAGAAGGATCGCTACCATGTTTCCTTCGCCATCGGGAATCGTACGTTATGTTATTCTTTGCTATGACATTCATTATACAGAAAATCCTTGATGAGAAAACCTTTCAATATCGTGCGCCTTACGGTTCTTCGGCGCCCACCTTTATCTTCATTTAAGCACACTAACCACTGTTCTTCAACATTCACGTCAAAACAACTCGCAAGTGCATCATATTGAAACGTAACAAGGAAGAACACGTCGTACGAAGTTATTTTTAGCGCTTATCACGGCGTCAAAGATGCTGCAATAGGCTCAGAAAACGCATAGGCTCACTCTTCAGCAAATTTTTTTTTTAAATAGCATATAGCTTAGACTATTATTTACTACACCTTACGTTGTTTCCAGTAGTTTATATTTCAACATTTAGATAGTTGTATGACTGAAGTTGCGTAGATCAACGTTTCGCAATATATTTTAACAATCCTTGTTCCTCTACAACATATTTAACTATTTTGGAAGAGATGTCTTATTTTTCTATGCACTACATTTTTATGGGTAATGCGTCATTGATATTTAGCACGAGTGCTAGTTGTGCTCAATCGGCCTGCTTTCTTCTTATTTTCCCTGCCCATTCGCAACTTCCATAATCAGGCATCCCGGGATTTGGGACTGTTAGAGAAATTTATTGCGCGTCATCAAATCCAATTCTTTTGTACCTCACCTGTCACCAGTGATGATAACGTTTGCAATGACGGAACTCCTCGAGCTTAGTGAGGCTGCCAGCGTACGATTGCCGCAGGGCCCCGTCAGCAACATTGTGCTCCCCCCATTCTGGGGACAATCGCGTGCAGTCAGCATTTCAGTCCATCCCCCGACCTACACGGAATTACCACCGCCACTCTCGACAGTTCCCCTCTTTACGCACCCGTCTTTGATTTCTTATTTCGAACTTGCCGCTCCTTCGAGCGCTGGATTAAGGACACGCCATTCGGCTGTCCTAGCAGAACTCACGCCAATTGTCCTCCCAGAGTCCTAGCGCTTCTCAGTTTTTATTTCTTTCTTTTCTTCTCTTTGTTTTTTTTCCCCTTGAGGAGGGTAAACTGCCTTCTGCGCATTACATGCAACGCTACACGGGGAGGGGGGCAAGGGGGGGAGGTGCCTAGATAGCAGCATGGCCAATGCTTGCACTGTTGTTCTCGCGAATCAGTTTGTCGAATCTTTATGGCGGCGCTGGGATGCACGAGGCATGCAGCTAATTAGGTCGGAAAGCCTAGCTGAAGGTCCCTGCTTCTTATGCAAATGAGCCCTGGCGCTCGTGCACTCTGTGTTTCGCTGCTGCTGTTGCTTCATTTTCTGCTCAATTCAAATTCTGCATTAACTGATAACTTTGCCGATGCTCTTCTAAGAAGGTCAAAAACAACAAGATTTGCATCGACCACTCTAACATGCAACTTCCAAAAGACTAAGTACACATAAAAACATAAGATAGTCCGAATAAATAAATAGTCCGAAATAGTCCGCATAAATAGTCCGAAATCCGAGGTCGCCAGCAGCTACAAAAATGACGTTCGACTTTCCATCCTTCGGATATAGGTAGCAAATGTGCGGATATCTCTTCGGGCTTATTCTGAGCTCCAGTTGTTATGTTCATAGAAGTCCATCGTGTCCTGCTTGACCAATGTGATTACGCTTCAATGTAACCATAAGCCTTGTGTGAAGACAAAACAGGTTGTCTAAATATGTGCGGCTACATTTCGTTTTTTGCACAAATAAAAATTAATTAGACGTGCTGCGCCCATTTAAGCAATTTAGTCGCACTGATCTATACTGCGTCCAGTGCCTAGCTGAGCAACTTTTCCTTCCTTGAAGCAGAAAGTAATACGTTCCCGTTATGGCAGTGTCATCAAGTTCACAAAGTAGCGGTAAAAGGTAGCGATACCTTCACCTTTTGGCGCCACCTTGTAACACGAATTCCGCATTTCCACGGATGTAAGTAAAACCTCACTGACACAGAAACATAAAGGATATGTATATACGCTGAAAGAGAAAGAGGCACAACGTGCGGAGAAATTGTCAGCCTTGTCCTCCAAGCTAAGCGCGCCTGTTCTGTCATCGTCACGATCATTAGCATCACCACCGCCTCAACATCAACGAAAGTTGTCTTCACCCTCGGGCGCAGACACGAGAAACATTCTTGTTACCAGGGGCTTATTCTTTTACAGCTAAGCTGTATATGACTAGCCGATATGTACACCAAAAACTCTGCGGGCACAACCCCATGCGCATGCGGAAAAAGAACATTATGAAACTAGAGAGAGAGAGAGAGAGAGAGAGAGAGGCGCAATTGGCTCCGCCAGTAGTGACGTCGTTGCTCTCCATCATAGCCGAGCGCGCGCGCAGCAGTTCAGATTCAGATGGTTTATTTTTTTTTTTTCGAGAAAGATACTGAAGCTAAAGGTATGGCAATATCTGACAGAAGCTTCTGTACCAGTTGTACATACATATAATACATACATAGTGAAAAGTTCGCAGCATGTAGCAATTCTATTCTATACAACAAAGAAGTGGCATATTCACGATACAAATCACTCTTACAAGTTTGTACGCTGCCTAACAAAACAACTGCGAGAGCTTCGTATGCATAGTGTTATAATCAATTTAGCAGTATGTGCTGCAGACAATACAAAGAAAAATGCATAAAATACAAGGCAAAATTTTTTATTTCGATAAAATAAAAGTGGATGCATTGGTTAATAATACTTTCTTTAGCTCTTTCTTAAACAGGTTTCGACTAACTTGGAAGTCCAAATCTTTTTCAAGTTTATTAAGAAGCGACGTTATTTGATACATCACGAATTGTTTTCCATAGCTAGTCCGTGCAATTGGAATGTGTCGTTTTTGTTCTCTAAAGGCGCGCTCACACTAGCGGGAGACTTCCCGCAGCGGCACAGCGTCAACATCGCCGCTGCGTCGCAGCTCCTCCGAATGACGCTCACACTGCGCGCGTTTTCTCACTGCGGTTGTCTTGGAATGTAGAGAGAGGAGGCGTTGAGGGAGGACCCTAACGAGCAGAGAGAGAAGGGGACAGTCACGTGACACCAGAGAAGACTGGAAAGCGCGCTCTTTTCCCGCGTCGTCGTCTTGTTCGTCTGCTAGCTCTCCTCCCGTCGCCCTTTTTGCGACGAGGATGGCTGGTTCGAACGATGATCTGTTGGCTACGGTAAACCTACTTATACTTGCTTGTTCGCTGCTTCTGCACCGTCGCCTCAAGTCGCATATTCATGCTGGCAAAGCAACCGCCGAGTGTCCCGCAGCACGCTCCCAGCCTCCGCCGACGGGGTCACTGAACTGGGACCGACGTCACGGTTCACGGTCGGCCCCCATTGGCTGTTCTCGTTAGCGGCGCGGGAAAAATAGGTACCGGACCCATCGCTCTGCGGGACGCACAGCAGCCTGTCTGCAGGAGAAAAACCGGTTTGTGCGGGAAGCGGCGCGCGGAAAACGTTCTGCGTTGCGCGTTTTCCCGCCACTGTGAACGCGCCTTAAAGCAGTAAGATGATTTATCAATGCCGCTATTTACGTATAATTTTTCATGATGCACAAATTGTAGTAGCTTGTAATAAGATATTCGGTAACGTCTTAACATATCATGTTTTAAAGATAAAGATGGTGTTCTGAGATTGCGTGGGTTCCCTTTATAGCGTTCATATCAGTGCAGTACTCGTTTTTGCAATACCAATAATTTATTGTAATTGCTGTGTGTTGTTGTTTCCCATACTAAGTTTCCATAGCATAATTTCGAATAAAGGAGCGCATAATACATAGATTTGATTAGCCACACGGGGATGAAAGCGGCCGCTTCGTATCGTGCACACTTTGCAAGCTCTATTGCTAAGCTATTGACATGAGTATTCCAAGATAGGTACTCTTCAAATATTATGCCAAGAAATTTTTGTGTATTGACTCTAATAATAGACTCTCTGTCAAATGTAATTTTCAACTCGTCGTTTATGATTTTATGAACTGCCTTAACTATAATGTGCGTGGTCATTTTTGTATATAATTACATTCGATTATCCCTTAGCCAGCACGAAAGAGTCGACAGATCATGGCTTACATTTGTTTCCACTGTTTGTAGCGCCTTCGATGCGAAGAACAGGTTTGTGTCGTCTACATACATGATTATTTCAGGGGAATCAGGAATATTTACTACAACATTTACATAAACCAAACACAACAGTTGCCCTAAAATCGATCCCTGTGAGACACCTCGCGTTAACATTTGTTTGGAAGAAAATTTATTATTAATCTTAACTACTTGAAAACGATCTTTCAAGTAATTGTCTACTAGTTCTAACGCTGTCCCCCTTATTGCATACCTTGATAGTTTATTAGGCAATATTTCATGATGAATGCTGTCAAGAGCCTTTTTAAGGTCAAAGAATAAACCAAGCACATATTTTCTGTTTTCAATAGCTGTTATTATTTTATCTTTAATGAATGTCAGAGGTTGCTCCATATATTTATTCCTCTGCAATCGAAACTGACTCTTGGTTAGTATGTTCTGCTTATTTATGAAATATATTAGTCAGCTGTATGTGATGCTTTTCAAAACCTTGGATATAGTGGGTAGGAGTGACACCGATTGATTATTTGTAAGCATATCCGTTCTACCGCTTTTATTGATGGGTGTCACTCTAGCTATCTTTAAAGCTTGTGGAGAGATACCTGTGCTCAGAGTAATGTTAATAATATAGACAAGAACATTACATATTAATGGTCATATACATTTAATTTCCTACTGGACCTCATTGTTACCAGCTGCCACATTGTTGCGAGGCCAGTCGGTTGTAAGAAAACAGAAGATATTATCAGAACGATGTCCACTGCAGAGTTGATACACGCATCTTCAGGGTCAACGGGATATGCGCCGCCCGAGCTGGTAAAGAAGTTGTTCATACCTTCCGCCAAAGATTGACCGCTTGGAATTGAATCAACTAAAGCAGCTATGGTGAATTTATTACATTATTGTTTGCTGCTGGTGGTCAGGGTGTTACAAACCTCCCAGACTTTTTACCATTGTTTAGAACTTTTTTCAAGAATGCTTTGGAAATATTCTCTTTTTGCTCTCTTCAGATCGGAATTTAGAGTGTTTCTGTAGTTTCTATATTTGACAAATAGGTCTGGATTTCGTGACTGAACGAATGTATGATACAACGAGTTCTTTTTTTTTTTTATTCGCTTACGAAGAATTGAATTCAAGCAGCGCTTTCGGTACTTTTTGGTCTTGTGGTTATATATCTGCTGTAATGGGAAAGCGTCTTCATATTTTTCCTCTAATAACTGGAAAAATAACTCGTAAGCTTTATTTGCATTTTTATCGTTTTAAATATTTTTACAATCGCTTTTATTTATACTTTCAAAGAATGTTTTTCTTCCGGCGTCATCCATAAGTCGTTTAAAACGTATTTGTTGAGTGGACAAGTATCCTAGCAGGTGACGCAAAATACTGGTAAACGGTCGCTTATGTCGTGTGTGAAAATCCCACTCTTTAAGTCCTTTTGGTTTTGATTTGAGATGCAGATGTCGAGCTGCGTAGCGGTAGTTGTAACTACTCTAGTGGGCGAGTTGATGTGATTTGTGCAACCGTAAGTAGACAATAACATCACCATTTCTCTGGCACATTATCCACTGGACATCATGTCTATGTTGATGACTCTCATTATTCAAAGCTATAGCACGGCGAAAGACTAAAGAGTCAATTCTCCAAGAAACATACAAAATGACTTTTTCTTGCCATAAGCGGTCTATATATGACTACAGTAATTGTTTTTGCAATTCGCAGTGCTAGGCATTCAACATCATCATTAATAACACAGTAATGTTCTAGTACCCAGTGAGAAAATGTTTCTTTGAAATAAATTGCAAATCCGCCTCCTTTCTTATTAACACGATATAAATATTTTGAATTATATCCTGATAGGTGAAGCAGTTCATCAATATTGGTGATCCATGTCTCAGAGAATAACACATCAAAGTTAACAGATAATCACTCAAGAAAAGTATAGTTGTGTCATATACCTTGCTTCTTATGCTCCTTGTGCTCATTTGTAATACAGCAAATGTTTTATCAGCAGCAGAAAACTAACTTGAAGTCAAGTAGTGGTAAAGTAATCGGTACTGTTATTTGAAACGTGATCCATTCTGAATAAAGCTCTATCTCTCAAGATTCTACTGTGATATGGTTAAGGTCTCTTTCATCTGTATTGCGGATGACAGGCGACTCCTCATTTATGCGTGCCAACACCCGTCCACTGGAAGTACAAACATATACTTCCACCTAGCTTCCCTCTTTTATTTTTTTTATCGTGGCTGAGAACGCTTTATTGCGCTGTGTAAGGTGTTCGTTTATATAGATCGGCTTTCCTTCCCGCTGACCAAGGCCAGTGGTGTATATCCCTTTTTCCTGCGTTTCATGATCAAAGTATTGCTCATGTCTCTTTTTAAAAAAATGAACGATAATGTTTTGGATGCCAGGCTTCGGGGTGCGGGTCCAGTACATGTGTCGATGTCAGTAGTGTCGATCTCTTCGCCAACACTTTCGCCTATCTTCTTTACCACCATTACATGGTCGGCTCCGGAAGGTGCTCCTTTAACTTCCAAGTTATTTGGGCCCATGTATTGCTCAATATCTTCGCACCGTTGCGATAGCTATCCATTTTGTTCCTTTAGTTTCATATTCTTCTTTGTGAGTTCCTTCGGTTCCTCTCTCTGCTGCTTGATTTCATCTGCCAAATCTTTTGCGTCTTTGCAGACGTCAGTGCACACTGTCCCTCAGTTCACGAACTTCCACTCGAAAGTCACGTTTAAAGTTTTCAAAGGCCCTTATAAACTCTCACATGTCTTTCGCATTGGTCGATTCCTTTTCATGTCTTTTACTGCTATATTTAGCAGCTGCCCCTTTACCCATTTAAAAAAGAAGAACAGGAAAATAAACACTCTGCTGTGGTCGGCAGCCGTGCACCACAAAGAAGCACCGTTTCAATTTCATACCATTTACAGCAATATTTCTTACCTGCAAAAATGCAGTATGTTAGGTGCTTGTCAGTGCACCACCGCCGGACTCAGCTCGAGTCCGATTGCAGTTTGCTTTTATCTCCCGCCGCAGGCCGTCATAGCAGTGGTCATCCCTATGCGCATGCGCCCCTGCTGTCCCACACAGACAGGGATGTGCTGGAAAAGCACGGTTGCAGCTCTCCGCCCTGCCCGTCGGCGAAACGCCGCAAGGTTCCGGCGCAAAATGCCTGCTCCAGAGTAGATATCTGCAAAAATGCAGTATGTTAGGTGCTTGTGGTTAGTGCACCACCGCCGAACTCTCCGAACTCCCCCAACTCGCATCCGGCTCGGAAATGGATAGGCCACGCCTCATGCGTAATTCTGAGGAGCACAGCTTTCAATCAGCAACGCCGCGAGCAGAACCGGGAAAGAGCTCGTGTACGCCGTGCCGGTGCTGCAGCCCGGGCGCAAGAACACGCTGGTGCAGCCGAGTGCAAGCAGCAACTGTGTACCGAGGGTCCGGCAGCCTACCAAGCCGTCGTTTAATGAACCGTCGGGAGTAACCCAGCGATAAACACAGGGGCCGCACGTTTCAGCTTCGCAGGTTAACCATCTGTACGGAGTGCTTGGGCGGTAATGTCTTTTCTCCTTTTCTCTTTCTTTCTTTTTATCTTTGGATCCAGCTTTCTTTTTCTCGCGTTTGTAATCTTCAAAAGCATCATCTCATTATCATACGCATTAAAAAGCCTTATCCGAGACCGAGTAGGCAAATCTTTTTTTTGCGGTTCAACCCTTTATCCGCTTGGGGTGCGATCGGAGATGGTTGTTCGGCGCGTTCGTTCGGTTACCGGCGCGCGCGATTGGCCTACTCCGCGCCGACGTCGCCAGCCGCGGGGCGCCGCCCCGTTTTTGGTGACGTCAAAATGACGACACGCTCCTGTCAATCATCCGCCCACCGAGCATTTCGTCCGAACGCGACGGGAGTTGAGAAGTTTGGAGCGATCATACGGCTTCGCATGGCGCGTCTGGTGGATTGGATTGGATCCAACAGGCGGCCTTTTCGGCTGCGGAATGGCACGTTTAATCCAATCCACAGTTTAATTCTAGAAAATGGCGCTTCTGTTGGAAACTTAGGTTGTTGCGCTGGCGTTTCTAGAGGAAGGAGGAGAGCGGGTGGCGGTGCGAAACGCGTTTGAAGAAATGGCAGAAAGTGAATTCCGGCGTCGTTTTTGTTTCTCGAAACAAATAATTCGTTGGTTGTACAGAGAAATCGACAACATCATCGGTGCCAGCGAGTCACTGGGATGTTGTCACTGCCTCTTGAAAAGTGCGCCACTCTTCCCGTCGTTTTTTTTTTTTCTTTTTCCTTCTCGCTGTGCGCGACACCACCTAGGGACGACGCAAAGAACCTAATAGTTATAAATTGCAGTAGTCACACGTACTACTATTTGAAAACGTGTTTGGGCTTGAAAAGAAAAAATACATTCTTTTAGATAAAGATTTCATTCAATTGGAAGACGAGAAACATTTGGCTTTGTAGTATACTGTTTGCAAGCAGACGACAAACGACGGAGGTAAACTTCCGGGGAGGTCCCCGATTCCTTATTGGTTGCTCTCTCCGCCCCGCTGTCAAAAATTTTGCATACTGCAACTTTGTGACGTTGCAGCAACTGAACAGAACGCGTATCGAACAAAATATCTCCGATCGCGCCCTTGGTTTGCTGTAAAATGCGGCACGCCTCAATTCCCAGCTCGATTGGTAGCACACATATATAGGCGTTCCCTTTATTTGTTTACTGTCCGACGACCTGTGATGAGCGCTGCTTCGCGTGACTGCAGAAGTTTGCACGCGATGAGCGAGATTACGTGAGAGGCCCGAGACTTAGCGTGACATTGGACTGCAGCATGCGCGAACATGCCAAAAACCTCTTCGTGCTGCTTACTTGCATTAGAATACGCCGTGAAAGATTATAGCCGTCGGGACAGGAGCGGCCATATCAATGAAGCAGACCTTCACTTGACCTCGCTAGACGGCGCCCATAATCGATACAGGTGCCTGCCGTAGGACTGCAAAAACCATTGTATTTCTTTTAGCGCGGACTGTGCGTGCGATTCTTATACCTACTATTTCAGACATCCTACATGTGATTTATCGGCAACAAATCAATGCAAACGCCTTGGCTTTCGAAAGACGGCACAACAATTTCACTCCGATAACCAATCCTCTTGTGCTTCCACACTCCTACACTCTAAAAACAGTTGCACCCTTTGGGGGGCATATTTGCCACCAGAGTTCAATCATCCGGTTTACTACCTTACACTATAGAAATTGAAAGGGGAAGTGAAGACGGGAAGAAGAGCGTGGAAAAAAAATGGCGTGAAAAAAAAATGGGGGATGGACGGGATCATTGTAGTCTTTCTAGTAGGTCATTGCCACGTAAAATCGTCAACAAAGCCTTGACTGCACTCTGAAAAAAAAGTTTACACCCTTTGAGGCTTAGCTTGCCCCCAAACAATAATCGTCATCTGCCTTGCTTGCGTTTCCTCTCTTGAAAACTCGCAGCTTGCTACTTTCCTGTGGACAATGCAGTGTCAAGCTTACAACGAGCAAGCCGTTCGTGACTAGGAAGTACCGCGTTCGCAGCGTTAAAGAAAGGACATGCGGGCAAGGCAGAAGACCATTATTGTTTGGGGAAAAAATACAACCCAAAGTGTGTAAACGCTTTTTAAAGTGCGACTTTCGGTGCGACGCTGTTCATGTCGGCATTCCAAGACTGTCTGTTCTGAAACTGGCCTGCCGTCAAGGCGTGCCAACACGGCCGTTAGCGACAGCCGGCGCGCGCTGTATCGAGGAGAGTGGCACAGTACATGTTCCATATATCCTCGCCGCCTCAGTGACTGCAAGCCGCGCTCTCGTCCATACCTACTCGGAAGGCAAAATATCTTGTGAAAGCGACTCCAAGCCACAGTCGGCAAAGTGCTTTTGTCTCGAGTCCAGAGAGTCCAGATGGGGGTCGAAGTCGAAGGGATGGGTCCAGTCGGTGGAGATCTGTGTGCTTCAAGCCTGCTGTGTTCCATAAAGATTTTATGGCTTCATTTGCAAGCACACGAATTTTCGTTGCTACGTCTGTTCTTGAGAACGGTATAGAGTCTTGCAAGCCCTCCTCATGTGCAGATCATACTGCTGCATCGGCATGTTCATTACCCATTATGCCACAGTGGCTAGAAATCCACTGTAACGTGATGCCGTGTCCTTGCTCGACGGGGTGGTGAAGCAGGAGTTCGTTATATAGTTGTTCGTGGGGTCCGCGGCGTAAGAGAGAAACCAAACAATGAAGAGCGGCCTTGGAATCACTGAACACGCTCCATTTCTTCGGAAGTTCATCAAAAATTACGCGAAGTGCACAACGAGTAGCAGCGAGTTCCGCGGCAGTCGATGTAGTCTGGTGAGATAGTCGACTCTTTACGGTGGAGGTTTTTGCAGGAAAGACCACCGAACCTGCAGACCCATTCACCGTGGTTGAACCGTCAGCATATAGATGATGATGCTTTTTGTATGTCTCGTACAGCAAGAGCAGTGAAAGCTGCTTGAATGCTGGACACGAGAGTTGCGCTTTTGTTCGCATTCTTGGTACCATTAGTCGAGAGAGAGAGAAACAACTTTTGTACTGAGCCCTTAGTGACGGTTGGTGCGCGCTGGCACCAGATGGGGTGGAACCTTCTTCTCAGGTCCCATATGTGTCCAGCAGTTCCTGGCCCCTAGCCGCCAGCGCAAGCTGGGTCGGTAGGTCGGGGCTGGACAACAAGGTCTCCCATCGCTCCGGGGGGTTGGGCCTGGGGAGGGTGGGGGGTAGAAGAAGTTCGACTAATGGTAACCAGTTTATCGATGGTCGTCACCACCATCGATAAACTGGTTACCATTAGTCGAACTTCTGCTTGAGCTAAGCACCATGGAACGCATTTTCAAGATCTAATGCAACACTGTGGACTATAAGGCGAGCCATATTGGAGGTCTCCGAATCGCAGGTATCCGAGTACTGAACCATTCTTCCATTTTGTCGGCATAATTATGCAGTCCTGGAAAGTAGCAAAACATTTTCACAATACTTATCGTTTATTCACCTTCTTTAATGCAGTGTAAGAATTAATCAATCATGAAAGCTGTCATAACAAAAACCATTAAAGGGACCCTGAAACGATTTTGGCGATTTTCTACAAACGTACTGAGTCGTTAGAGTAGGTCCTTCTGATCATTAATTGACACATCTAAGTGCTCTGCGTAAAGCGTGTAATTTATTATAAGGTTTTAAAAATGCACATCGCTGTCGATCGCAGCGCACTGCTCGGCGGAATTTTAAGCCGCCCCTACCCATATGATGCAAATAACCCATATGACGTCACGTGGGCGAGCTATCTGATTGGCTGACCAGGGCGCGTGATCGATAATTTCTCCAACTTTATGGTAAACAAATGATCTTCGTAATAGTTGGAATGTTAGTTTATTTGTTTTTATAAAGAGAAAGTAGCAGAAAGAGAATGCACAAGAACAATTTTTCAGTACACTTAAGCACTTCCGGCACACAGCAAGTGTCGTCTGCTTGTGTTACAACGTACTCCATTTTGACGAGAGCTCCGCGGTCAGAGCACTATGATTCGACTTTGTTGCCTTGTGGACTGCAAACGTAGTGACTGGCAATATGTCAAGCTGCGACATCGTGTCCCTCTGCAGGGCAGCGTACGAGCGAACTGGCTGCTGCGCATCGGACTGCCGCTATCCGATCGGCGCCAGGATTTGCGCGTTTGTGGCCGTCACTTTACACCGGAAGATTACTAACGCACTAGCGTTTCGCAAGTCCCATATTAGGGCAAACGTAAGCGCAAGGTATATAGCGCAAGGGGACAGGGTCTGGCCGCTTGACTGTGCCGTAACGGGATGAGCCGAGATGAGCAGAAGGGCAACTGTGAATGGTCTGCACGGTGCAGCCACCTGGTGGCATAGAGCTCAACCATACACAGTAGCAGCAACGAAGCGTATTCTTTTTTGCTGCTGGTGCGTATTTTTCGCAGGAGTGTAATCATCAACACATTGTTTTTATAAATGTTTAAAATGTTTTACACTTGGTTAGAGCAATATTAGCGCTGTGTTTGGCTGGTTAAGCGCTGCGCCAACAAGTGTCTGGACCGTGCAGACCGATCAGGCCGCTCACGTACGTCTGCGCCAAAGTTCCTTCATCAGCTTGAGTTTATGCCTCCAGTCATTTGCCGATATGACCAGCTTGCCTGTGGCTAACGGAATACCAGACACGTTCGGCGCTACGACAGAATGCTCGCAACGCACGCTGCTTCGATAGCTCTCGCTTGGGGTCGACAGCCAAGCGGCTAGCGGAGAGGTTTCGCGCGGGCGGGGGCGGGCTTCAAAACAACCGGAAGTGGACGATGTGACGTCGCATCGTGACGCAGGACCAGTGAAGGCGGAGCTTAGCCCCGCTCGCTCGGCGAACGAGTTGAGGAGGAAAAGCATGGCTGGGGAGGAGGGTAACTTCTAATCGCTTGTAGCTCCATTAATACGTAACGCTTCACTTAAATTGTGGTGCGAATGTTCTACTTAAGCTGTACCCTACGCGTCTACAAAATTTGTCCGAACCGTTTCAGGGGCCCTTTAAGAACTGAAAATGTAGCATGAGAAATAGCAGTACATGCAACAAATATAAGTATTCCTTATTATTTTCATTATCATCAAATGTTGCCGTGGATTTAGCATCCTCCTCATTGCATGGAGGGTCTCAGAACTTTGGTGGTGGCCGTTTCCTTTTAGCCAGAAATATAAAATTTTCCTTTACTCTAGAGCAAGGCAATGCTAATCTGAAACCTTATTTAAATGAAAAGGACAATGCTAACATGCCAACAGCTTGTACGTCAACTTTCCTAAAAACACCCGAACCCGCCGTGGTTGCTCAGTGGCTATGGTGTTGGGCTGCTGAGCACGAAGTCGCGGGATCGAATCCGGGCCACGGCGGCCGCATTCCGATGGGGGCGAAATGCGAAAACACCCGTGTACTTAGATTTAGGTGCACGTTAAAGAACCCCAGGTGGTCGAAATTTCCGGAGTCTTCCACTACGGTGTGCCTCATAATCAGAAATTGGTTTTGGCACGTAAAACCCCATAATTTTTTTTTAACACCCGAGCGTGCTAGCACATTTTGGGATCCGCACAGCACCGCGCATGGCAAGATACGACGACACCAAACACACAATCTAGGGCGGCGTGGCGGCTTCACTTCACGGGCGCTTTCTCCATTCCAGTAGTTTTTCTTTAACCTCCGTGGATGCGACTAGCCGCGCGAATTGTTCTAATGAGCACCCATGTGCTATGGCGGCCGACAGGGATGCGTACCGCTAGATTTTCCCCGTCGTTTGGCGGCATGAAAATTTTTTGTTCATAATGCGTACTCATATTATTTCCACCGCTCTCGGGTGGAGTTGGAATTTCTGTTTTGGGCCATGATATTTTAAGATAGCGCGTTTATATGAAATAATATTGGTTGAACATAGTGAACTTTCTGCATCGTTGTACACTTTTCACTGCTGCGTTTGTATTGTAATCAAGATCAATGCCTTTTCGCACAATCAGAAGTTATGACAACGGCGCCTTCTTAATTTATAAAAAAGAAATGTACCTAAGGCGGTACCTTGAAGTTTCCTCCCGCGGTGTGGGTAACCAGCGAAGTGAACAAGAGATGGCAGCGCCGGCGCTAGCGAAGCGCAAGCGGATACCTCTGGAGCGTGCAACCCTATTGATGATATTCGGCGTTTCTCAGCCAGCCGAGTCGGGCTGAGTCACTTGCGTTTCGCGAGATAGCGATAACGTGGCCTATAACGTGCGCTCATCACCAATGGTAAGTCGCGTATGTTGTCTCAAGGTAGAAAACAAGCGCGTTGGCGCCAACATATCATGACTCATTCTGTTTCCCGGGGAAATGCATCCTAGCTAAGGAAGGAGGCGACGGCTGGTACGCAGCAGAGGACGGAAGCGAAAAGCACTTTCAACGGAATAATTGTGCGCTTTGCGCTAGCTGCTTTATTTTTACTGAGGTGGAAAATTGTTTTCCTTTATCAAGAACGTAGGTTCAGTGCGTTCATTTCAGTTTCTTAGGCAAAATGTCAAGTTTGCGTCACGTTACGAAAGCAAAACGGGGCCACCAGCGCCATTTTGTACGCGTAGCGCCTATACGTCACGCCTCGAAGAAAATGGTGGAATGTCCAGAATAGAGCCCCTTGCTGCACTTGTACGCTGCGAATTCCCCCCCCCCCCCCCACAAAAAAAAACAAATATGAAACAGTGGGCGAGAGTGAAAGATGGGCAGAGGGCAGTAGTGAGGCGGTGGCGTCTGCTGCGCCTGACAGGGCCATGTTTCGGGCCGAGGGCTGACGGGCCCGGCGAGTAATCCAGTAGCCAGCCACTCGAGCGCGAGGGGTCCCAGCGGCGAGCCAGCGCGGAGCCAATTGTCCTATTAATCTGCAAAGCCGGTCATGACAGTTCGAGATGCCGCTAGTGATTAAGCGCCTTGGCAGCGTACGCGGTCCAAACTCTTCCGTGCACTTGACTGCAACAGCGGGCAACGAAAGCCTCGGGCCCTCACTCTCCTCCTCGCGCCCCGCGGCATGGCAAGGGGTCTTCGAACGCCATGGCAAGCCCCATTTGGTAGCCGGCCAGCGACGCACGAACAAAGTCGCTCGCGAGGCAGGAACGCCTCCCCCCCACCACCCCCCATCCTGTGGCCTCTGCCTGTCGCTTTCGCAACGAATTTCCCTTTGACGGATGTGCTACGTGCGATGACATTCGATTTCGAAGTGACGGCTATTGTGTGTAATTTGTGTCAGACCGACTACTCGAACCGCTCTGCTCGACAAAAGCCTCGCGAGAAACACGCTATTGTACCTCCCCCCCCCCCCTCCCCACCAGCTCTGATCGTACATTTCTCGTGGGCTAGATTTGTGCTTGATGTCGTACAGGGCACGTGGCGATGACAGCGACCGGATCGATCGGTCCGCCAAAGTCTCAACACTGACATCCGCTAGCTTTGCATATCTTCCGTACTGTGACCGCGAGGCTTCACTACTTGACAGGCTTGCACGGCCGCGTTTCGTCGCAATAGGTACCCCAACCTCTTGTCTCCTTTCTCTGGACACAGTGAATGGAACACGATAGTCAATTACGTATCTCCTCGAAGAGTCGGTGCCATTGGACCCGTGTTTTATTATGATTAGTTTTTGTGTGTACGGACAACTTTAGCTAGTCTTTCTAATGGAGAATCACTCGGTTGATCAGTCCGCCAATCAATAACTTATTCAACCAGTCAATCAATTATTAAACCAATCAATCAGTCAATCATATGTCCCTAACACTTGCACTGAGCCATATGTTTAATATTTACGCCTTCATTTAGTCTTCCAGCGGGTAAAGCCTAGCTTTTCAAGATCATCCTCGAATGAATAAAATAATGGCTACTATTAGGCAGAATTTATTCCTGGAATGTGCTTCTTAATTTAAGCGGGACTATTATACACTTGCTCCTGTATTGTTTGTTAGTCCTTGCTGGATTATAATACCACATTCCCTCTTCAATCCCCACATTGCCTTGAAGCTGGAGATGATCGCTTCAAATCAGAGAATTAATATTAGAAGGATAAACTTCCGTTTATGCACATGGCCCATAGCTTCTACTTTGCACGGTTGCTCTGCATAATTTAATGCGAGTTTGTTCTTATTTACTGGAGAAGTCACGTAAGGTGATTTTCCAACATTCCCACGGGTAATGAAGGGGAGATATATTGAAGGTGATTAACATACAAGTAAGAAATACGTCTTGAATCTCTCTACAAGAAAGGCCTGAAGCGCCAACCGCCGATGCTACCTAGCACGCTGTGATTTGCGATGAAGTAAATATTAATGATAAATAACGAACGAAAACCACCCAACAAAACTTAAGGCAACATTTTCCTCTGTCCTTAGCTTGAAAATGAAGGAATTAGTGAATGAATTTAAAAGGAAGCGCTGTAGGGCTAGTTGGTTGTCACTAGGATTCCAAAAGAACACAAAGAAAATACGCCGACAAGGCAACAAACAGCACGGGCGTTCAACCCACTCAATCTAGAGAAACTCACACGTGAGCTTTTGGAGACTTTTTAAGGCGAAAGCTTTGAGTGCCTTGTTGCAATAGCTCATATCCGAAAAAAGTGGTGTCCAATCTAGTGATGCAAAAAATAAGCGATGAAAGAAATGTCTTCAGGAATGGCTCATACACACGTAAATAAGGCAAGATGCAATGGCTGAACATGGATGAAGAAACAAAAGAAACAACGAACGAAGGAAAGAAAGAACGAAATAACGAACGAAAGCACAAAGAAAGAAAGAGAGAGAGAGAGAGGGAGAGAGAGAGTACGAAAGAAAGAACGAAAGCACTTTTAAGTAGTGCATTAGGCGCTCGCATGTGTCGTTCTGCAGGTCGACCTACAGTTCCATACGTTTACTTCATAATGTGGCTCGATATGTCTTGCAAGAAGTATGACCCCTCCGATCGTATAATTAATGCATTACCACGTGTGCAGCAGGCTTTCGCCTTCGCGTGTTAAAGTAGTGTAACATGCTGCCAAACTTTATTCTATGGGCAAAAGGGTGGCGATTGCGTTAGCGACACGTCTCTTAAGACACTTCGTAAAGCCTGCTCTAAAGGCTTCTGCGATAAGTTCTTTACCTTTTATAAATAACCTGGTGAGCTTCATCTTTTTTTTTTTCCGTAGGGGCATTTTATCTGCACCCATGTACAGACCATTACCCCATTATATTTTTCTCAAGATAAGTCAGTACTTAGTTAATCATCTGGGCTGTTCTCTGTTCTTTCCGTGTTGTTTATCTTTCGCGCTGACGAATTTTTAGCAACAAACGTAATGTCAACATAACTCTTTAATTTAGAGTCCAAAAAAGGAACTTAGAGAGAGGAGCACCTGCAAGGTAGCTTCAAGGCTGCTCACTTCCTTGTAACCATAACATCGTCTCCAGTAAAACAGCGTTATAGCTGGCGGACAATTTCAACAGCACTATAAATGCTAGGATAATATATCGGTGCCGGTGACTCGTCACATTGGCATGTTTTTTTTTTTTTTTTTTTATTACCATTATTATTCCTCTATGCCGCCAATCGCGCTAAACCATATAGTCCCTTTAAGCTAAAAATATCGTTTGGTTATTGATTGAACGATCCCTTTTCAACTGCGCACAAGTCCCACTGGTGGTGGATGCCGAACGTCACAGTGAGCAGCATAACATCTGTTGTGTTGTACCTACACTTGTGGCTTTGCAATTCTAAGTTTTACTAGAGCCTCGAAAACGCTAGAAAAATAAGAAAAAGGACCGAGTGGGCTTAATGAAAATAATAATTCGGTATTTTTCTGCATGCAACCAGTTTCAAAGAATATGTTAAACCTAAATATGGGGGGGGGGGGACCGTGGAGGATAACTTTAATCGAAAAGTCTATAGAAAATACTCGGTAGTCATTGTGCAATATTTCATTCAGGTCGTTACTCGAAAAATCTTTTATTTCAAACCCACTTGGGTTTTTGTCTTATCCAAACGGAGCGCTTACACTTACTACACTCGTATACCTAGCTCCTCAGATTTAATAAGACATATTGAAAGAACAAATGAAAATTTAACAGCTGTAAAACTTGTATAATCGCTTTAAGAATACGCATATCTTGCACTTTTTATCCACTGCATACATGGTGCTTATCAAGTCCCCGTATGACGATGGCGAAGGTCCCATTCGCAGGTGGTCAAAAGCGCACAGAGCGAGGTAATCATTTCAGTTTCCGAGCTCCCAGATGGTCCCAGTTGTACAGCGATACATGGCAGAATTTGCATCCTCACTGGCGGCTCATATTCACAACGAGATTACGTTCTGCTCCCGCCGAGAGAGTTTGAACGCATTGTGATTGCCAAGCAATTTTTCTGTCCGAGGTGCGCTACGTTGAGGCGGAAATCCCGTCCCTGCAATTACTACAAGCGTGCAAGTTTAGCAGTACTCGCGGATTCTTTTTCCAGGTTGGGTGAGCGACTAGCTTGATCTCTTACAATACCGGTGTGGATCGAAATATGCAGCCGTAATGTGGTGCCTCATTGCAGAGTTCATGGGATAGTTTGTTTCTGTAACGGAGCGTTGCCGGCCAGCGTATGCCCCTGAGATGTGTCGCAAATCCTTTCGGCCGCCCGAAGCCATTGCCTCGCTAGATTTAGCTTTGTTTCTCCGGCAAGCTCAGAGCTACACATCCGGACAAGATGAAGTTTTTGCGATATGGTTGTCCACTGGGAAAGAGCACGGTGTTTTGGTTGTTGCACATTGTCAGGGCGAAACCAGAGAAAATACAGGGGAGCGCAACCAAATAAACCAAGCTACCTAAATTCACTTGGGAACAGGAATATTAGAATGGTCAAGGAAATGTAAGAGTGTGCTCAATTAAGCCCGAGAAAGAATGAACGTGTAAATGCAAGGAAGTGTACACCATGAACACGACCTCATAAGATTTCCACCCCCAGCAGAAGCATGCTGCTCGGTATTTACTCTCGTTGAGAAGGAGCTACTTCGTGTTTCAAAAACACTTTTTTTTCTATTCTGTGTGGAGGAAGTAGCAGAGCAATAGCCGGTATGTCAAAGCAACTTTTGTTCGGAGCTTTGTTTTATTACTAACCACACAAGTGACCAGTAGTGCCGCCCGCGAATGTGCTTAAATAGATACGATGCTTTTAATGTTCGTTGATAATTTAGAAGGAGAGAAAAGAACGCATTCGTGTCTACAATAAAGATTGGCAACAGGCAATTTGCTTTCTTCTGTCTTCACTCAACTCTTACTGTTACAATTACAAGCGCTGCAATCTCAATGCGAAAATTCTTCTGCGTGCCTGGCGGTTAGTGCTCCAATAAGTTTATGAATCCAACAACTATCTTTCATCTTTGGCGTTTGTGAAATGTGGCAATGTGTTCAATAATGGTGACTTTGTGTTCCACTGTCATACAGAAGAAAGTTAATTTTGCATAATCCCGGATCAGGACAAAAGTTTTGTAAACAGAAGTTCCCCCTGAATATATCCCTGATTAACCACAGCATAACCATACAGTTGGCTTGGCAAAGTAACAAGCTGAACAGAGGTCTTTGTGCACAGTGGGAAAAAAGAACAGGCTTAGGTGCGGAACTGGTGCGAGAAATGAGAAAAGACCGGCACCGTGCAGCCATACCAGGGCGTGAAAAGAGAAGGGGCGTGTTAATTTCCCGGAACAGACCGAAGTCCTCATTACAATCAAGAGGTGCGGACTTCCTCTTATTTCGACCCTGATTGCCGTTGGCGTTCCGGCTTACATTTTATGATTCACAGCCCACACCTGACTGGAACGAGGTAATGCGACGTTAACTACCGCTTGAAGCCCCGAAGGCGACTAAACAGTTTGAGTCTAGGATTAGACTCATTGATGATCAATTATTTTTGAAGCACGCAACAAACGAAGGAAACATGAACGAAGAAAATTTGTGCACACCGAAGCCATCTCGCTGTCTACCTGCGTTCGCTTTGCAAAGCAATCGTTTTTTTTTATTGAAATGAAATGTTAGGAGAGGTTGGCGCCTTTATGGTGGCACCGGCTACTCCTTGTCACTTGACAAACGAAACAAATTTGCATAAAAAGGGAGAATTTGATTTGGCAGCAGCACTTGCGGATAGCGGAATGCGGGCGTAAACGAGTTTCCTTACTTTGCAGACCAGCCAACGTTCACCCAACCATTCACCCAAGCGGCGCCACGTACCCGTCCTGCCTGCACCGCTGGAGCGCGCGTTTCTGACCTGTTCAACGAAGCTGGTCTATCCGTGGCTACTGCGCGTGCGTAACCAACGTCACCTGCGGACCATCGCCTTGAGATAGTCTGCTGATAGGACAGGGCTTCAAAAAGTGGTGCTGGCGTCTGTCCGGTTTCATTTGGCAGCAGCACTTGCGGATAGCGGAATGCGGGCGTAAACGAGTTTCCTTACTTTGCAGACCAGCCAACGTTCACCCAACCATTCACCCAAGCGGCGCCACGTACCCGTCCTGCCTGCACCGCTGGAGCGCGCGTTTCTGACCTGTTCAACGAAGCTGGTCTATCCGTGGCTACTGCGCGTGCGTAACCAACGTCACCTGCGGACCATCGCCTTGAGATAGTCTGCTGATAGGACAGGGCTTCAAAAAGTGGTGCTGGCGTCTGTCCGGTTTCATTTGGCAGCAGCACTTGCGGATAGCGGAATGCGGGCGTAAACGAGTTTCCTTACTTTGCAGACCAGCCAACGTTCACCCAACCATTCACCCAAGCGGCGCCACGTACCCGTCCTGCCTGCACCGCTGGAGCGCGCGTTTCTGACCTGTTCAACGAAGCTGGTCTATCCGTGGCTACTGCGCGTGCGTAACCAACGTCACCTGCGGACCATCGCCTTGAGATAGTCTGCTGATAGGACAGGGCTTCAAAAAGTGGTGCTGGCGTCTGTCCGGTTTCATTTGGCAGCAGCACTTGCGGATAGCGGAATGCGGGCGTAAACGAGTTTCCTTACTTTGCAGACCAGCCAACGTTCACCCAACCATTCACCCAAGCGGCGCCACGTACCCGTCCTGCCTGCACCGCTGGAGCGCGCGTTTCTGACCTGTTCAACGAAGCTGGTCTATCCGTGGCTACTGCGCGTGCGTAACCAACGTCACCTGCGGACCATCGCCTTGAGATAGTCTGCTGATAGGACAGGGCTTCAAAAAGTGGTGCTGGCGTCTGTCCGGTTTCATTTGGCAGCAGCACTTGCGGATAGCGGAATGCGGGCGTAAACGAGTTTCCTTACTTTGCAGGTTGGTGGTGTTTCTTTTTTTAATTTTTTTTTTAATTTTTTTTCTTTGCCGCAACTGCTGCTGCCAGTGCTTTGATCTGTCTGAGTGATACCTTGTATATCTTACGATGCCAACTGTTGCTGAACTAGGTAAGAGAATTCAGCTGCTTGAGGCCTGGTCTGAAGGCAAACTCGAAGAAGTAGTCGAAAAACTGGTTGAAAAAACGAAACAGAAGATTTCATCAACTCAGCCTGATATTCATGCAATGCAGGCCGAAATCGATAGCCTAGTCTCAAGTGTCCAAATGCTGAATTCTCTTGTCGAGAAAGTGAAGTCGGAGAATGAGCGCTTAAGAACTGTTAATGAAACTCTGCAATCACAGAATGAAACTTTAACTGCAAAAGTGTCGGAACTTGAGCAGTACTCGAGGTTAAACAACGTTGAATTGAAGAACATCCCGTGTACACAGGGAGAGGACTGCGCGGCAATTATAAAAGCTGTAGGGGCAAAAATTGATTGTCCCATCACGGATAGTGACATTGATGTCGTTCATCGAGTTCCAGGGAAGGTTGGAACAGCTGAGAAAAATGTCATTGCCCGCTTCTGCTCACGAGCCAAGAAGCAAGATTTCGTCGCTAAGGCACGAAAGGCTAGGCTGAACACTAATGACCTCGGCTTTGGTGGATCGCAAAGTCGCCCTGTTTATGTAAACGACCACCTGACGCTGGAAAATAAAAGGCTGTTCGCTAAAGCGTTGAAGTTAAAGCGGGAATGTGGATGGATGTATCTGTGGACGGATAATTGCCACATCAAGACGAGAAAGTCGGCTGACAGCCGAGTATTTCGCATCTCAAAGGACGCAGACCTTTCCGTGTTTAGCCAGGCAACCTAATTGATCTCTGGTAGTCAACTATTGCAGGCTAAACTTCATAACACTTCAACATGTATTACTCGACAAAACGTCTTCAACGTTTTTTTCAAGGCCCAGGTTTATCAGCTATCCACTTTAATGCACGCAGTCTCAGAAAACATTGTGACGACATTCATGCTTATCTAGCATCCCTTGGCCACCACTTTTCCTTCATCTGTGTGTCTGAGACGTGGCTATCAACTGACGATAAAAACTTATGCTGTTTACCACAATACTCACCAGAGTACTGTCACCGACAATCAAACCATTATGGTGGTTCTGCTATTTTTGTATCATCTTCTATAAAATATAAACGTCGGAATGACCTCTCCCTCCTAGCTGACAACACTGAATCTGTTTGGATTGAAATTGATAACGAACATACACAAACTGATGCTGGAAAAACCATCTTAGCTTGCATATATCGCTCGCCATCATCGTCAGTCTCAGAGTTCTGCTCTGCACTATACAAAAGCCTAGATAAGATATCCTGCGAAAGAAAAAACGTTGTTATTATGGGAGATATCAACATTAACCTTCTGGATGAATCCAATCAGAACGCGGTTGTATACTCGAATTGCTTTGCGGGCTTTGGTTACGAACAGCTGCTTACAGTACCAACAAGATGTATCACAGGTGGCCCAAGCACGCTCATTGACCATATTTTATCTAACTACCTATCATGTGATGAGTGTGGCGTAACAACACTCGACATTACAGACCACTATCCCATCTTTTGTCGCTTGTCTCATGCCTCACCACGCGCTGAGCGTTCTTTCCAAAAGTCCTTGTTTAACAAAGTTCAATTCATAGATTCCATCTCTTCTTTTGACTGGTCGACGATAAAATCTGAATCAAACGCTGAGCTAGCTTTTGTACGATTTTCATCTGTAATAGAGCAATGTGTCCATGATGCAACCACTTTTGTTCGATGTAACAAGAAGTATCCAGCACCCCACAACCCGTGGCTCACAGATGCTTTGCTAATGTGCATGCGCAAGAAAGAGAATATGTACAAGAAAATTAAACGTTGCCCATTTAACTTCAGATTGCAGAAGCGATATGCTTGCTACAAGAATGTCCTAAACAAATTGTTAAAAGATGCCAAAAAGAAGTACTATGAAATTAAAATTAATGAAGCTGAAGGTATCGCTAAACAGTGGAAGCTCATAAACTCTTTTTTGAACAGAAACTTAAAAGACTCGCCAATAAGTGAGATTTCAAGCTCTAGTGGCACGTATCGAAATCCGTCAAACATTGCAAATGAATTTAATAATTTCTTTTCCGATAATACTAAGCCCCTTCCTACCAGTCCTATAACAGCACCCCAGAGACAACCACAATCTTTTTTTTTACATCCTACCATTCCGGACGAAATATACAATGTCATACAACAACTAAAGTTAACAAGTGCAGGTCTTGATGAAATACAACCAGTGCACCTAAAATATGTTGCTGATATCATTGCTGACCCATTTTCTTATGTAATTAACCTTTTATTTAAATGCGGTGTATTTCCATCTAAACTTAAGAAAGCCAAAATAATACCTGTACTTAAAAAAGGTGACAGAGGGTTGATTTCCAACTATCGCCCTATTGCTATATTATCCGTGTTCAGCAAAATTATAGAGAAATGTTTTGAAAAGCGTCTAACTAAGTATCTAACAAAATTTGACATTCTTTGCACCACGCAGTTTGGCTTTCGAGCAGGTTACTCTACTAATCTTGCACTTCTTTCATTCACTGATCGAATTAAGCACCACATTGACGAAGGTAAATATGCAGGAGCAGTGTTTATTGACCTCACCAAAGCGTTTGATTCAATTCTCCATAACATTTTAATTACTAAATTAAACGCAATCGGCGTTGTAGGACCGGCGCTGGCTTTTGTTCGTGATTATTTAACTAATAGGCAACAGGCTGTTAGTATTTCTAATCACCTTTCTAACTTCAAATTAATTGATAGGGGAGTTCCTCAGGGGTCTATACTAGGCCCATTACTCTTCACTATCTACATTAATGACTTAACTGCCCATCTATCGCATTGTGATCCTTATCTCTATGCGGACGACACTACAATTCTAACTGCTGACACCTATATTAATAGCCTCACTTCTAAGCTCAATACCGATTTGGAAAACATTATTCGCTGGTGTCGTTGCAACTCTTTAGAAATTAACCCTAGTAAAACAGTCTTCATGCTATTTCACCCCACTCAAAAGAAAATAATAAATATTCCAACCATAGCTATTGATAGTTACCCCATCAAACCCTCTAGTCATTGTCGTTTTTTGGGGGTTGTCCTAGATTCCAATTTAAAGTACACTACCCATATTTCACATCTAAAGCAAAAAATTGGATACGGTATCCGGATTCTTATAAAAGCACGTCCATACTTTAGACTACCAACCTTGCTATCTCTTTATCATGCATTTATTCACAGTCACTTCACTTACTGCATTGCGACTTGGGGCAACACATATAGCTCTCATCTTCTTCCTTTACAATACGTCCAGAACCAGGCCATCCGCATTATTACTTTCCAGTCACCTCAATGTAGTGCATCTGCTCTTTTGCAAGAGCATCGCATTCTTACAATTCATAAACTATTTCAATTAAACATGGCAATCCTTGTCTATAATTCCCTTCACTTAAACATTCCCCAAATAATCTTTAACACTGAACAACTTGCTAATCATAATAATACTCGATTTGCATTAGCTAACAACTTCTTATTACCCAAAATCAGAACTAATTTTGGCAAATTCACTTCTTCGTTCACAGCGATGTCTTACTGGAACTGTATTCCAACGGACATAAAGCTGTCTCCCAGTATAGGCAGCTTTAAAAAGCATTTATTCTCATATTTACTTAATTTGTAATTGCTGTAATGTAATTTAACATGTTCTGTTTGCTTCATTATGGGTAAAACATTATATCTCTTTAACATTTCACCATTTCACCAACATTTCATCATATCTGTCCACTTGTTTCCTTGTGTCAGTTATTGTTAGAACACTGCCTCATAGGCTACATTTCACTTCCCATGTTTTGTTTTGTTTTTAATTCAGTACATGATGTAATTCTATACAGTGTTATGCCATGTTTTCAGTTTACTCGTTTTCTAGCATTAATACATGTTAACAATTCTACCTCTTTGCTATATTTGCATTAACCTGAATTGTTTTGTTACTTTTATTTGTTCATAACGCCATTCTTTGTACTATCATATGTTTTGGTTCCTTTGCTGGCATGTGTAATTATTTGTAGACAACTTTAAAACTTTGCTGCGTTTGCTGTAACCTAACTTGTTTTGATCTTTCTAATTAGAACAGGAGGTCCCCCTACAGCCTTGCGCTTTGGGACCTCCTTCTGTATATCTTGTTACTGTGATTTTATTTTCTTGATTGAATAAATAAAGCTGATCTTGAATAGCAACACAAAATATAACACTCAGTAGAACACTGGATGAATAAAAAATATACAGTCCAACTTGTTTTGTGCATTAGTTCATACGTGCGCATTTGTAAAGTAAGATATTTTGAACAGCCAAAACGCATAACACATGTAATACAATGCAAGTACAGAACAGAATTATACATATTTCGTAAACGTTGCGATCTCCACATAAACCAATTATCAGCCACGAACAACATTTATGCTGCTCGTTTAGCGTATTCGGGTCATCTGAAACTTAATATTTTCCCAACATGTTGGTGTCCTCTAAAAACTTTTTCAGAGCAAGAAATGCTCTTTTTTGAAGGCCCGGAGTTGGCCATGGGCCAAGTATCTTTTTTAGAGTGAATGGTCTTCTGTCTGATATAAACAAATTAGCTTGCAGTACCGTTCTTTGTGTAGCGTATTTCGTGCACTCGAAGAGAAGATGATGCACAACTTCGTCTGCATGGCCACAGGAACACAGCGGACTAGAGACACGTTTTATCCTGTACAAGAAGTGTTTTGTAAATGCAGTACTAAGACGCAGCCGGTGTACCAATGTTTCAAATTTTCTGTTGTCTCTTAGGTTTTCCGGCACTGATAAGTTTATGCATGAGTCTATAGAGTATGACTCCGAGTTTTTAGCTTGCTGGTCAAACCAGGTGGTTTTGCTGAGGCGACAAGAAATATGTCTCAGGATCAGACAGACTTCACTACGCAATAGGGGAAATTGGTTGTCTCTGCGTTATTGTGCGCTCGATTCGCAGCTGCGTCCGCTGCAGTAGTACCAGGAATATTGCAGTGCCCAGGTATCCACTGAAATGCAATTACGTGGTTCATTGCGCTTGCTTTTGTGAGTTCTTTAAGCGTCTCATACAATAGCGAAGTGTTCAAAGAATTTTTCCTATTGCTCTATAGTATTGCCAGAGCGGCTTGCGAATCGCTAAAGATAACCCATTTTTGTGAATGTTTTTCGAATGTTATGAAACGCTAAGCACACAGGATTGCAAATAGTTCTACCACGGTGGAAGATGTCTCCCGGGATAATTTAAATGTTTGCTCTAGCACTAAATGTGGAATGACGAATGCTAAAGTCGAGGAATTTTTATGACTCGAACCATCTGTATAAACGTGGATGTACTGGGGATATAATGAGTAAATTTGAAAGAGTGCCAGTTGCTGTGCGGCTACTATGAACATGTCTCTCTTAGATATAATCCCGTCAACAGATAATTCTATTTTAGGGCATGTTAACATCCGGGGAAGGTAAGTAACATCCACTTTGCATAATTCAAGTCTTGGTAATAATGCTTTATGTTCTCGAACAACATCGTGAATTTTGCTTGTGTTTCTTTCGGTAAGCGCGAGGTTTAATGGATGCTTCTCTTGTTGGGTTAAGATGCAATAAATATGTGGGCATGTTTCAACCATTCGTATGACTGTAAATGGGGGGTGACGAGCTTCAGGAATTACTAAAGAACTCGAGGTAGCCTGCGGAACACCAAGACACACTCGTAGCACCCTTGCTAGTAAACATTGAAGACGTTCCTCAGAAGTTTGCGATAAACCATGGAGAATAGGGGCCGAGTAAGCAACTTTTTTTTGTTTTATGAGTGTGTTATGAACTTGTAGTAGGGAAGAGACTGATTCCCTCAACGTTGTGCCAGCGAGTCGCCGAAGTACGTTTATTACTGCATTGGTCTGCTTTTCAATTGCGCGGATGTGTGAAGCCCATGTAAGTTGGCAGTCAAGAATAACTCCAAGAAATTTATGCTTTTTCACAAACATCAAACTTTGTCCATTAAGCGTAAGTTGGAAATTATTAAGCTGTCGTCTAGTGAAAGGAAGTACGGCTGTCTTTGCGTATGAAAGACTCATGCCTTTTTCTTTTGAAAAGGTATCGATACTGTCAAGACCCTCTTGCAGCGCTGTTTGAATGTCTTGTATATGAGATCCAGAGGCCCATATGCATATGTCATCTGCGTACAGAGAATGCTGTAGACCAGACGGGAGTTTTTGTGGCAAGGCTGCCATGACACAGTTGAATAAAAACTTACTGAGAACACTGCCCTGCGGAACGCCCTGCGTGATGCTGTGATAGTTACTTTCTCCTTCGATTGTTTCCATAAATATTTTTCTATCTTTCAAGAAATTTGATACCCATTGCAATGCTCGACCGTGTAGGCCAAGCTCTAACATACCAGCAAGGACGTGTATGTGACTCACAGTGTCGAATGCTCTTTGAATGTCTAAGAATACTGCCACTGTCACATTTCCGCAAATTCTTTCATGTTCGATGCATGTGGCAATGTCTAATACTGCATCCATTGTACACCGATTTTGTTGAAAACCGGTCCTATGGTTCGAAAACGCATTTGTGTGTTCACACCACCATTGCAGTCGACTGTCTATCATCTTCTCCATTGGTTTGGAAAAACAGCTTGTGAGACTGACGGGTCGGTAGGAGTCGATGCAAAGGAGTCTTTCCTGGTTTTAGCACTGGAACTACCCGAGCTAATTTCCATGAATCTGGAACAGTCTCTCTTATTCATATATAATTAAATATATCCAGAAGAGTCATTCTTCCTACTGGACCTAGGTTCTTTAACATCACATACGTAACGCCATCTGGGCCTGCGGTTGTTTTTGTACGGCATGACGAAAGAGCACATTTCAATTCATTTAAGCTAAATTCCCAGTCAAGTTGAGGATGTTGTAACATAAAGCGCGCACGAACCTTCTGTTCTGCTAGTGTTGTCGAACTTGCACATTGTAGGCAAGTAAACACAATTCCTGGTCTGGATATCAGTTGACAGAATTCGTCAGCAACAGATGTTTCCGGTGTGCTTCGAGGTACGGCAAGGGCTCGGAAGGGATGGCTCTGGGTAACTGGACCACTAAACGATCGGACAACGGACCATATTCTGTGAACTGGAGTAAATGGAGACAACGACGCGCAGTATTCTCGTCATCTTCTCATACCTAATTTTTGTAAGCATCTGCGCGAAGTAGACTGAACTTTCTGTGCCATCTTGTAGTCATCCAGCTTCCCACTGCGACCGTAAGCCCGTTCTGCGCGTCTTCTAATTGCTCTTAGACATTCATATTCCCCGTAGACTGCAGCGTATTCATTCGGAACAATGACTTGCTTTGTGCAGATCTTGTAAGACTCACACAATATATTTGCAAAACTTTGAAAGTTCGGATTTTCTCCCAATGAGTTACTTAAATAGTGCCGAAAACTTTGCCAATTAGTATATCTTGACTAGCGCCGGGTCCTCTCACTCTTACGGAGTGAGAGGACCCGGCGCACGGGAATCATTATATTCACTGCCCCTTGATGACGTTATGTGCGTTGAAGTCTCCACAAACCAGCACATGTGAGTTTGCGATACCAAACATATTCACCAAGCTGTCTACTGATTTTTTGCTAGAACATTGTAGATAAAGACTGATCACTGTGACGCTTGTATTTCTAAAAGATATCCTGCATGCTACGAATTCCGCTATATTTAAATCGCTCGACTGTATTAAATAGGACGGCAGGTCTTTTCTCACGCATAACATCGCTCTGCTACTTCCAGCAATGCGCGATGATTTATATATAACATAGTTCGAAAGACGAAAGTAATCTGTATACATAAAACAGGAAAGTTATGTTGAGCTAGTAGTTTGCAAAAATCAGCTGACTTATTTCGAAGGCTATTAGCATTCCACTGAAATAGGACAACATTGTTATAACGATTATTCATTGTAAGCCTGCAGTGGAGCTGTTGGTGGTTGTGGAAGCACCAACGATTCCATAGAAAGCAGTGCTTTTACCTCTGGTAGGGGTTTTGCGTGTGGAATGGCACTGAGAATTGCACGCAGAGCTGTGACTAGCATGGGCAGGATCATCTGTGCCACGGATAAAGACGCGTAATCACCAAACGACGCTGAAGCTCCATGTGTTCTCGAAGCAGGTCGCTGAAGAGCTGACTGAGATGGTCGCTGGGATGACTGGTGTAGTTGAGGTGAATGTTGAGGTAGCCGCTCAGAGGTTAGGTGAGGTTGCTGTGTCAATAGCAGAGGGCGTTGTATAGAAGTTCAGCGAAGTTCACTCGAAGCCTTGGCAAGATGAGTAGTGTTCTCTGGAGGTGGATAGTGTCGCTCGCTGACAGAACGTTGTCGGCCTGAGTGCTTTAGAGCTGCAGAATAGTTCATATTGACCACTTGCTCTTTTTCTTTGTTGGCAGTTGGAGGCGCGCCTCTTACAGCACCAAGGTTGGGTGGGGGTGCATTACGAGGAGGCAGCCTTCCGTATTTCAACTCATGTCTGCGTAACCTTGAGGCAGCTCTGCTCTGTGGGCACCCGGAGAAGGAACCTGTACGGTTTCCACCACAGTTGGCACATTTTGGCTGACATACAGACTTGCACTCTGAATGGTCGTGGTCTTGTGAGCATATCTCAGGACTGTGGCAGTTCTTCGATAATTGTCCAAATCTCTGGAAGTTGTAGCATCCCAAAGCAGGGCCGTGATATTATTCTGCGGGATGACTCGTGAAACCTAAATACACTCGTTGCGGCATTGATTTGTCTTCTCTGAAGTGAAGAATGAGAGTTCTCAGAGGGTGTGATTCTACCGCTCCGTTTTCTTGGCGATTGTAGCGTGCCTGACGACGGGCAGATGTCACGCCCAAGTCCTTCAAGAAGTCAACCAGTTGTTCTTCTGTATACTCAACTGGCACATGGCGTAGCTTGCCAACAGTCTTGGTATAAGATGCCGGAATGAATGGTTTGACTCCCAAACCAGGCACTTCGCTCATCGACAGTAGATGTCTTGCAGATGAGACAGAGGCAACGTTGACAGAGAAACTTCAATCTATATTCACGCGGAATGACTGTTCTTTTTCCTTTGCCGCGAAGACAATTTCTGACGCAGCGCGGTTTGGGTTCACTTGCCGGAAGTTGCGTCCTTCCTGTGAGGGTCGAAAGACAACTGGAATTCCCTCAGGCCGCTTCTTTTTATACGTTACCAAGGAGAATGGCGTTTCATCGCAGTCTATTTCTTCATCTTCACTTAGCTCATAGGTAGATGTCCTGTCGTCGTCAACGCGTGGTTTCTTGGCTTCATTTTCGCTTGTCTCAGTCATATTCCCAGAAGGTGCGCTGGAAGGTAGGGCAGCGTTGAAAACTAGCGTCGCCGGCTTGATGACATTAGGCGCGTGTTGTGCTACTTCCGAGCGCGGCGCCGATTCTGCGGCACTCGTGCGCCTAGGAACGCGCTGTCGGACGTATGGCTCGTGCCGGTGTTCTTTTCTGCCGGTCGCCGTGGTAGCCGCAGATGCGCTGCGGAGCGCAGCAAAACCACGCGATATTGTGCGTGATCTTTAGCACCTAGGTATCCCACAGGATGCCTCTCTTCTCTGAACAACAGCGAAGTCTCAACACATCACTGATTCTTCGAAGAAAACAGAAAATAATATCTCACCGAAGAAGCAGCGGCCGCTCGGAGGGACTTCTTCTTAATGGATTCGTAATGGATTCTCACTAAACTGTAGGACTTCAAGGCTTCTGGTCTTGAAGCTTTGGTTCAAAGCTTTGGAACTCGTAAATATGATAGGGAGAGAGGGCAGAAATGTAGAAAGGCACTGAGATACACGACAAATGTTACGCCGTGGAGACTTCGATGTTGTTTGTGGGCAAATATCATGTTATCTTTGGAGGACAGAGATGTCGGCTGCAGGCGGATCAAAGCCTTGCGATACTTATATTTCAGTATTTTCCTCATCCATACGCATGTTAACATTAAAACGCATCGCAGTCTTCCGTACATGTTCTAGGCTGAGTACAGTGTGCAGTGAAACTTCTCCTCACTTCTTTTTTTTCTTGTATGATCGAACGTACGTAGAACTATACAGGGAGGTTCAGCGAACACTTTCAAAAATTTTTTATACTTGCCTGTGGCAGATACCACAGTTCTAGTTCATGAGCTTGTCTACTCGAAGAGGAGGACGTCACTTGCACAAGAAATTGGAATGCATAATCGGCTAATTAACGAAAATGCACTAATTAAGTTTCTAGCTAATCACTTTATGGCACATATTGCAATTTACAAATTCCAGTGGGTGAGACTGAAAGGCACATTCACTTGAAAAATAATTGTGTGGATGACACCATTTACGAGATATGCGCCGTCAAACTTGCGGTAAATATACACTTTCTCAACAAAACGCCCTTTTATTCATTGAAGCACAAGAGTAAATGTAAGGCCAATGCATCTCACCTAAAGGTTCGGGAATAAATATCTCGAAATTGGAGCATAAAGGTTTGGGTACGGGCTAGTTGGTAGTTCATTGTTTCAAACGTCACTTACAGCGCATACATAGACAAGGGACCAAACAAACGACGAAGACAAGCGCTGTTTTTTTTTACTTCCAACTGATTTTTATTTTGAGTAACACGCATATATACTGAGACACCAAGACAAAAGCGCCCCCCCCCCCCCCCCCCCCCCGCTACGAAGCATCAAACCGACATGAGTATGCATTCAAAATTCAAAGGAACCATGACCACCGACTAAGATGAACGAGAGCGCATGTGCGACCTCAGAAAAACCAGTTCTTTTTCTGTTAATTGAATAAACGGCTTACTAACTTAGTCACCTTCGGCAAACGCCACTGCTTCAATGATAAATCTAGTGCATTCATTAGAATGCCTAGCTAGGATAGTGGTTTCTTCAAAAAGCGGGATACAGCCGCATTCTGCGCAATGGACACCTAGAAACCCTTCCCGCCCTTTGCGCGCTTTATTGCTGCGTTCTTGTAATCTAACTTTGAGACATATACTTGTCTGCCCTATATAAGACCGACCGCATTTCAGGGGTATCTTGTACACAACACCTTTCGAACAAACTGTATACTTTTTTCTATGATTAATACTGCAGATTCTACGTTCCTTAGCAACAGGATTAGTTCTGACGCAAAGCTGGGCAAGTTTTTTGGGAGCAGAGAAAACAACATTGATACCTGCTCTTTGTCCTATTTATTTAAGTTTATGGGAAATCCCATGAACGTACGGGATAACAGCTGTTTTGTTTCTTCGATCATGTACCTGAGGCTCAGTGTTGTGAGGATCGGTGCTTAACTTACTACGCAAGTTCTCCGAGACAGAGACAAGAAGGTTGCTCGGGTGCCCTGCCGCCCTCAATCGAGCAATCTGCGAACTGAAAATAGGTTCTGTCAAATGATAACAGGATTTTGTTTATGCATTATGCAAGCAAGCATGAACGATACCTCACTTAATGAGTTTTGAACGGGGATTGCATAGGATAACAGAGGCTTATTAGCTTGCGGCTCATAACATCCAGCATGCATGTTGCCGGGTAAAAGATAAATTGAAATCTAAAAGCCTGAGTGACCCATTCTCCTGAAGCTCATGTGTGAGTGTGAGCGGAGATAAGCATTCTTCAAACAGATCCAACGTCTGATGAACAGAGGCCACCACGCGGCTGTTCTCACAATTAAACACAATTAAAAATATCATCCACATAACGAAAAGCTTTTCTTTATTTTTTTTTATTACCTTAGATTTAGGTGCACGTTAAAGAACCTCAGATGGTCAAAATTTCCGGAGTCCTACACTACAGCGTGCCTCATAATCAGAAAGTGGTTTTGGCACGTAAAAAACCCATAATTTTCAATTTTTGTATTGCCCATCCGTGACAAGACGTTCCCGACATGACATGACAGCGCTTGTCTTCGTCGTTTTTTGGTCCCTTATCTATGTATGCGCTGTAAGTGATGTTTGAAACGATCGAAATTGAAGTCATCCTGAGACTTCGTTCCAAGTGTATCCGTTTCACGAACTACTGGGCTAGAAATTGTAAAGTACCATATGTGCCATAAGGCAATTAGTTAAAAACTTAATTAGCTCACATCTTTTGTTAGTCGATTATGCATTTTAAGTTTCTTGTGCGAGCAATGTCCGCCTATTCGAGTAGACCAGCTCATGAAGTAAATTAGTGCTATATGCCACAGGCAACCTTTAAAAATTTTGAATGTACTCGCTGAAACAGCCCGTATTTTCCGAACCTTATCTGTTTCTTCTTACAATATTGCTTGTTTTCAGTATTATATGCAACGGAGTAGTATAAACCACTATGAAGTTAACAAAACTATATTTTTATTTCTATTTCAATTGAAAAGCAAAGATTTAAACCGGCCTCCTACTCTACATTCAATAACCAGCGTTCCCAATTTTGCGCCTTTCTCGAAATTTAGCGGCCTTTCCCGCTGCCCAGTGGGAAAATTTCTTCTCCTACGGGCGGCGTTTGTTTAGTGGTTTTCATAAAATATGGGCTTCTTTCCAGGCGGGACAGAACACTTTTTTTACAATAATTAGTGCTTTACGTGTGCAAACATGTCACTTATCGATGGCCCTTCTGAAGTAAAAGAACTGAGCGTGCTTTCAGCCACCGGAATGTGAGTAAATCTAAGTTTAAAAAACAAACAGAATGTCAACTGAGATGGCAAACGTCATCCTTACTGTGCAGGCTGGTCCCCGAGAGAGACAGAGAGAGAGAGAGAGAGGAAGAGGAAGGGCAGTGAGGTTAACCAGATATTAATCTCCGGTTTGCTACCCTGCACTGGGGTTGGAAGATAGGGGTTAGAAAGAAGACAGAGAGGAAAGCTGAAAAAAAAATTGGCTGCGGCTTAGCTCAGCTAACCCTTGATATACAAAGCGAAAGCTTGGTTTAGCCTGCTTAAGTATTGGTTTCACTTAGCTAACCATTGATTTAGCTGTAATAATTGTACTTAGGTATACAATCATTGTTAAGCCAGGTATGATGGCTCTGCGCTGGTCTGTAGCAAGACATGACTGTTATTACACTTGGGTAGACAGGCATCGTTCGACGGTGCGACGCCTGTTGTGCCACAGGGAAAGCGCCAGTGCTAAACATGCAGAGATACGCCGCGAACATGCACAGCGTCGGAGCACAAACGGACAGGGCGCGAAGACAGTCTCTACATTGATCTCGACGGTGCGACGCCTGTTGCAGCTCGCCGGGTGATATCCACGGGTTGGTCAGGCGCCGCTTGGCGACGACGACTCAAAGCCTGCCGCTTCCGCGCAACGCTCAGAGAAGACGGCGCGGCCTCGCTCTCATCCATGGCCAAGCTCGCACTGACTAAGCGAGCGCTAGCCAGGCGCGCGGCGAGTCACGTGGTCAGGCGGCAACCCAGCCGGCGGCGGCGGTAGAGGTCGGCGGGGCGAGTCATGGGATGCGTGGCCAAGACTATGGCGCAGCTGCGGTCACATGAAGGTCAAATTGTTGGCAACGGCGAAACTCGGCTCGACGTGGTCAGTAAAGCGCTCACTTTAAAATGCAAACACAGAGACACACACACACGAATGGCGTTCCAGTTAGAGACGTTCACAAAGACCGGTAGATCGCAAGAAACGCAGTAGCACTTGCACAGCCTTCTCTGTGACGTTAGGTTCTTTCGATGGTGTAAAATTCCTTCTTCCGATAGTGGTCCGTCGTCCAGCTGGTTGAGTTCATGGCGAAGAGATTCCCTGTGTGGAATCGAAGAAACGATAAATGCTAGTTCATGTAGGCGCTGCCGGAGCGTGTTGTTCGCAAGATCGGCGCGATGGAGGCCTATGTAATCAACGATGACACCGACCCTATAGACCCAGCCACTTACTTCAGCGAACAAATGCATACAGAATACGCGCCGCCGTAACCAATGACAGAGGACATTTTTTTAGTAACTTTAGGCACTACCCAGTAGAAAAACCTGTTTTTCATCCATTTATTGTATTTCACTGAGAAATGTTTTTATGTTACTGCAATACGTTTCCACAGTTCACTGTAGCACAGTAAAGCGCCTATTAATATTGATCATCTATATCTTTTATACCGTTACAGACAAAAAAGAAAGTATCTTTTGTCCAATGTAGTTTTTCTTTCAGCTCTATTCTATGTAGACGCAGTAAAACATAGTTTCAACGTGATTCTAATTGTTGTCTGCATTTCGCGGGTTTTTAGCGGATTTTGGACGCTTGTATCGCGAGTTTTTTAGAGTTTTTTTATAGTCTCGTACTTAAACTTATAGTTGGTGACACTGAAAATAACTCCGTTGTATGTATTATCAGCAGTAAATATTATCGATGGCAACGTTGCTGGAATACTCTCCGAGAATGTCCCCTACTCGCAATGATAAAGGCAGGTTTTTCACAATGCATATCACAGTTTTTAGGGGGCATCATCACTTGTGCCGCACCGGGCGTGTGTGTGCAGTTGTGTGTTTTATTATATACTGAAGCCAATGTATATTTTTTTTTTCCTTTCCTGATGAAACAAAGTGCACCTGACAAACACGGGAAGATGCAGTGCTCCATCTTCAATCACGCATTCACTGCAGCTGCCATTTGTTAGGCAAACGTGTAATACATAGGAGAATCCTTTTCGAAAAGGGTGTGATCTATTCAGGACACAGAATAACTTGGTTCTCAAGTACATAATCGCTATTCACTCATCCGCTTATACTTGACTGAACGTGTAATGCTGCTAACAAAATGTATTTGCAAAAATCCACCCCCTTGCGTTAACGGGAGTGGACAGTCGAGCTTCAGGCTTCGAGAGAGAGAGAGAGCGTAAGCTTTTTTTTTTTTTTCAAATCAACAAGATTTGAGTCCGGCGTCTTTGTTGTGGGGCTGGGCACCCGCTGCGGACGCGGTTCCGAGAGTTTTTCTCGAAGCGGCTTCCTCGGCTCGCTGGACGGCCCAGAGTTGTGCTGTCAGACTTCGAGTTCCTAGAATTTTCGCCCGACTGTGTCTTCTGTGACGAAACTTGCTTTTGAATGCAGCGTCTCTGTGCATGTAATTCATCACCTGTGTATTTTACTCAACTGTGCGCTCAACGACGACGAAGTGTCTTTTGATACAGCGTTGTTCTTTCTAGCTCCGGTTTATTTCTGGGAAAACCTAAGTTCATCCGCTGGTCCTCGCTCCCTGCTCGGTCGTAATGGAAGTGGACGACCCCGCACGTGTGCCGGCGACGGCGGCGTCAGCGGCGGCCGCCTCCAGGAAGCGGATCGGTCAACAAAGCGACACCGACAGCGAGGACACCCATGTCTACTCTCTCAGCAGTGAGGACACTTCCGATGACGACTTCCAGCTTGTGCAGAGCCGCAGAGCGAAGAGAAGGAACACCAGGACGTCCTCAGCGTCAAGCACGCAAACAGTGAGACAGACGCAGGGGCCGGACGCCAATACCATCATATTTGTGCCCCTGCTTCCCAACGTCAACATGAAGCTACTTAACAGGCAATCTGTGTCGATGTCACTGGAAGCCCTGGTGCCAAATGAAATATCGGACATTCGAGTGAACACCCGAAAAAATCTTCTGGCGGTTGATGTCCAGCATGCGGCTGCTTTGACCACTCTACGCAGCGTAACGGACCTCGATGGCATTCAGGTGCGCTCTTACATCCCTCTGGGATCTGACGTAGTCACCGGCGTTATCTACGACGTAGACGTCGCCATCCTTAATAACGACTTGCCGATTCTTATCAAGCCAGCCAATGATGAGGCCATCGTTGATTTTAAGCGGCTAGGCAGTTCACGCTGCGTGAAAATAGCATTCAAAGGTAAATATATACCCTCGCATGTTAAAGTTGGACACTTCAGACATGCAGTGCGGCCTTTCATTGCGAAACCTCTTCAGTGCCGCAAATGCATGAAACTGGGACACGTGAGCAGCGTCTGCGAAAATCAGGCAGCATGCCCCCGCTGCGGAGAGCCCCACGCTGCAGATAAATGTAGCGCGACTGTGGCGAAGTGTTCAAACTGCGGAGGATCACATGAAGCTTCATCGAAGAAATGCCCACATATTAAGAAGGAAATGGCCATCTTGAAAGAGATGGCGAGAGATCATTCATCTCATCGCGAAGCCGCCGAAAAAATCAGGAAGCGACGTTCACGTCGCCGCCGCTCCTCAAGAAAGGCTCCTCAAGGAAGGCGCATGCCACTACCTACAACACCACCTCCTCCTCCACCGCCTAGGCCAGACAATGTGGAAAAGACCGCGAAGAGCAAGTCCACTGAGAAGGCCACATCTGCCGAATCTTGGCCGGCTCTACCGAAACAACATTCACCAACAGAATCACAGCAAACTTTCGCTGGACAACCCTCGACGTCTACTGTCGGCGACGTGTTCGACCAAGACAGGCAGGTGGCTGATATGCTGCAATCGCTAATCACTACAATGCGCATTATACTGAACAAGCGCTCTGCAAATACTGGATGCACTAATTCCAGTGCTTGCTAGCATCGTTTAAGCATCATGGCTCGACCAATAGTCCCCTACCGCACTGAACTTAAAAGTGCGTCGATCTTTCAATGGAATGCCAGGGGTCTAAGGACCCGTATATCAGACTTTCGCCAATTCATTTTCACAAATCGCTTCCCCAAACTGGTAATTTACGAACCAAATACATCAACTCCACTCAGACTGTCCGGTTATGAATCTTTCGTCTCATCCACATGCGGTGCGAGCACGAAAGTGATCATCTACATCCGCACGGACTTAACATATGTCGCTAACGCGATAGAGCCTCATGACGACAACCAATATGTCTGCCTAAATGTCCAAAAGAAGAATGTGTCATTTACACTAATTGGAGCCTACATATCCCCAGCAGGTCACTTTGACGGCGAACGACTTAAGACAATATTACTAATGAACAATGGCCCCTGGGTTATCACAGGTGACTTCAATGCGCATCACCAGCTATGGGGAAGCACTAAAATTGACTCCAAAGGCCTTGCCTTGCCTTGCCAAAAGCCTTGCCTCCTTTGCTGCCGACCATGATTTGTGCTGTGTGAATGACGGCAGCCCTACATTTCTGCGAGGCACGACCTACAGTAGCTGCTTGGACTTGACTTTGGTGTCACGGCGCTTTGCCTCGAGCGTCCAATGGTTTACAAAGAAACACATGGAAGCGACCATATTCCAACATACATAAAGATTAGAGGAGTTGAGCAACGCTCCTCTACTGTGTCGCGTACAGTTGATTGGACAAAATTTAAGAAGGATATGGATGACACATGTCGGGAAGGCCTCTCACACACTATCGAAGGAGCAATTCAGGGGCATTGAAAACATCCATCTGCTCGCTTACAAGGTCAACAAGGCGAACAGACTTGGACATGGAACTGGAGAGGCTGCGTGCGGCACGCCGACAGGCGGAGAGGAGGTATCGGCGCACGAAGTCCGTCTTGGATCTGAGGGCTTCACGACGCATACAAAAGAAAGTCCAGCGTCGCATGGATAAATTGGAAGATAAGCGATGGAAAACATTCTGTCAGTCGCTTGATCCCCGAAAATCGCTCTCGCACATATGGAGAACGGTTAGGGGTCTTCGCTCATCTCCGCATCAAAGGAAGCCCTTCGCTGCTCTGGCCCTCTACCAACTCCGCTCGGAACTTCAAGTGGCTGAAGAGTTCTGTGCACGGGTTGCTGGGTCCGTGGCCATCATTACTGACGCAGCATTGAATGACATCCCTGAGGCACGTGTACCAGACATGAACGTGCTATTTTCACTCGAAGAGCTCGATGCTACGTTGGCGACCTGCAGGCGTTCTTCGTCACCAGGACCTGATGACATCACGTATGCTGCCCTATGCCACCTTGGACATGACGCACGTGATGAGCTTCTCAACTACTACAATGAGTCTTGGCAGAACGGCGCCGTTCCTAAACAATGGAAATCGAGCAGCTTGACCCCATTCTGAAACCTGGAAAGTCACCGCTTGAGATCTCATCATATCGTCCGATTGCGCTTTCGAGCTGCGTCGGCAAAGTGATGGAAAGAATGATTCTTGCCCGATTGGAATGGTACCTAGAACGATTCAACATCTATCCGAACGCCATGACAGGCTTTCGTCGAGGTCGCACGTCCATCGACAACGTCATTGAGATCGTAACATGGGTCCAAAATCAAAAGAGCCTCAAGCGCCTATCTGCGGCACTTTTTCTGGATATAAAAGGAGCATACGACAACGTCGCCCATGAGGCCATACTAAACTCACTTGAGGCTGTTGGAGTTGGTGGCCGGATGTATCAATGGATTCGGGACTATTTGACTGAAAGGCGTTTTTTCTTACAGACCGAAGACGGCCCAACTTCAGACCATTACATCTGCCGTGGTGTGCCGCAGGGTGGAGTGTTGAGCCCTATTTTGTTCAACCTCGTCCTGGTAGGACATGCAGACTACCTACCGCAGACAGTACATGTCTCAATATACGCCGACGACATTTGCATCTGGGCATCTGCGGTGACTCGTGCTCAGCTGAGAGCCAGGCTTCAGCGGGCGGCAACCATGACGGCTTCTTATCTCCGAGAACAAGGCCTCAGTGTGTCTACTGAAAAGTGCGCATTACTTGGTTTTACGCGGAAACAAATGTCATCATATCCTGTTACCATCAATGGTCAAGCTGTTCTCTATGTTAAGACGCATCGCTTTCTGGGCGTCATCATTGACCGCAACCTCTCGTGGAGCCCTCACTGCGTCTACCTGAAGAAGAAGCTAGTCGCCATTGCTCAGGTCTTCAAATTTCTATGCGGGAAAAACTGGGGTACACCAGTCCATTCTATGTTGCAGCTGTACAGGGTTTCGTTTCTCGGACTCCTACGTTACAGCCTCCCAGTGTTGTCAAATGCATGCAAGACGAACTTTCGCGCCTTGGAGAGCATACAAGGTCAAGCCCTACGCACGTGTTTGGGGCTGCCTCGGTGCACGTCAACAGCAGCAACAATTGCCATCGCAGGAGACCATACAATCCAGACACATGTAGCTGTCGACTCTCTCAGAACGCACATTCGCCATCTGTCAAGGATCCCCGACCACCATTTGGCCTCCCTACCAGCCGAGAGACCTCAAGCGACCTTTTCACGAGTGATTAACGCTCATCAAGAGTACATACCAGCATCTTGTACACCGGCGGCGAAGCCTTCCTCCCGCCTGTGGTGCCTGCGACTGCCTCAAGTGAATTTTGCTATTCCTGGAATTACAAAAAAGTCCAATCATCCATCGCCGGCTCTGAAGCAACTTACACTCCTGTTACTGCACCAGACGTATCATGACCGCATACATATATATACCTATGGTTCGACCTCACCTACCAGCTCTACTGCCGCATTCATCGTTCCAGCCAAGAACGTTACAGCTAAATTCAAATTGTCACACACGACTACATCTACATCGGCAGAACTTGCAGCTCTCCATGCCGCTATGATGTACATCACCGAAGAGCCAACAGAAAAATGGGTCGTATTTTGTGACTCTAAGGCAGCCTTTCATAGCATCAAGTCCGCATTACGTCACAGAACTTACGAGCAAATGACATCGGAAATCAGGGAACTGCACCACCTTGCTCTGGAAAGAGGACACCACATTATATTTCAGTAGATTGCTGCTCACTGTGGCATCGTCGGCAATAACCTAGCTGACAAGGCTGCCCGGTGTGCCCACGAAGATACCCAGACGCGTTCAATACCTTTGGCGAGGTCGGACGCTGCCAGGAAACTTCGCCTACTTGCGCGCAAGAAGTCCCAAGATCTCTGGATTTCAAGTGGCTTCAACTGCAGATTACGTAAACTGGACCCCACGCTACGGCTACAACTGCCATCTAGCCTTTCCCGCGGCGAAGCAACCTTGTTGTGTCGCTTGTGGTTGGGAGTGGCGTTCACGAACGCATACTCCTACCGTATGGAAATGGCCGAGAGCCCGATGTGCGACTCCTGTGGGTGCGAGGAGACCATCGAGCACCTATTGTGTACCTGCCCTCGCTACGATGTCCAACGCCTCTCTCTGCGGGCAACTTTACGCAGACTAGACTCGAGACCGTGCACCGAGTCAAAGATACTCGGACCGTGGCCACAACCGTCACTGGCTCGAAAAGCGATTCGTGCACTAGTGCGGTACTTGAAGTGCACGGGCTTAAGAGACCGCTTATAGTGTCATTGTGTACGCTGTCCCTCCCACACGTACTCAGTACTTACTCTCTCCCTTTCTTCCTCTTTCTATTCCCCTTTCCCCCACCCCCAGTGTAGGGTAGCAAACCGGATGCTGTTCTGGTTGACCTCCCTGCCTTTCCTACCCTTGCTTTCTTTCTCTCTCTCTGTGCGCCTGTTCATCTCGCACCGCATCGCCACTTCGTGAACGCGTTTGGAACTCATTACACGCCTGTATATCAAGTTTCAGTATAGCCTGTGGTGCGACTTGTTCTCGAATTCTGTCTCCATATGTTCCAGCGTTTCTAAGTCTATATGCGTAAATTATTTACTCGGTTTAGCTAAGTCCGCTCTACGTATGTTGAATAAGCCAAACATCATTATGAAGACGCATTTGACATAAACATCGGTTCGTTATATCAGATATTTGTTATAAACATATATCTGTTAGACTAATAGCGGTGAGACAATGTTTTATTTATTTGATCTTATTCAATAATGCGTTATATCCGATTTCCTTATATCGAGGTTCAGTTTATGGGGTGCTTTTTTCTTAAATTTAACAATTATTACTTTTTTCTTATTACCGGCACATGAACATGATGTTCATGGGCGTATAGGACTATGCCGTGGATTCCTGACCGTATGAAGTGATTTCTTTTTATTTTCCTACATATTTTTTATATTGTTGTTTCCGCTATGAGAAAAGCAGTAGCCGTCGCCATTATACGGTGACTACGTCTTTTTCTTTTATTTTCATGTCAATAAAAAAAGCAGCCATCGACATTATAAGTGACTAAATCTCTCCTTTAATTTCCATCTCAATAATAAAAAAAAAACTATGCCATTCTCTTGAGAAAGGCTTGGCCTCGCAGGCTCACATCTTTCTTATTGTCGTTATGCGCTGCTCCAACTCGTCATCATATGAAAGAGGTTAGCGGACAGATGAAAGGAGAAAGTTATCTATGAAATACAACAAAAACACTGGGAGATGACTCCTGAAATTAATCTGAACGACGGGATAAGAGCAGCTACGTAATTAAACGAGTGATTCGCAACCCCGTAATCAGTTTCACTGGACACTCGAGGAAGCACTGGAACAGAATAATTGCAAGAAGCGGAGACTTCAGAGGAAAAGCTTTCTTAGAAGAATTAACCGACAGGAGGAACGTTCTCGCATGACGAAAAGCGTGTGAAAAGGTGCGCCCGTAATATTTTTCTTACCTTTCTTTTTGTTGTTTTTGTTTTGCTTTTGCTTGGAGAAAGGGTGGATCGTAAAATGTTGCATTTCATAAATACTTTCCTATGTGTGCTACCTGAACAAATATCGAACTTTAGGAGTTCGATAGATAGATAAAAGCTACGAGAAACGAGAAATGTGGGCAGCATAAAATTAACGCCGCGTATTAACCAATTTCCAGACCAGACTACATATAATTCCTCACGCACCTAAATGAAGAAAATAAGTCAAACGAGGACATAATAAATTAAGTCAATGTGGGAACAGACTGGTGTTTGTAGGCATGAAGCTAATGCAAAACAGTTACATTGAGGTTAAGGCAATATCTTTTGGCCTCAATGAATTCACACTACTGCTGATCCACGCTATTACCTTTCTTTATTATTAGTAACTCCATTTGAGGAGAGGCACCTAGCTGTTCTACTATTTCTCGCTTTCTTTGTTATGTTTTCTTTTCCTTGAGCATTTCGCTACAACTGCATGTGTGCTCAAAAGTGAACAAATCTTCTAGCAATCGGTCTGCAACCAGCTGCTTTTCATGAAAACGCAGCCATGTACCGATGTGCCATGATTCAATGGTTTTCAATAACGTGGCGCCGCTGAAGGGATGCGTAACAATAAACAATGTGGGGCAAAGAGAAAAGAAAGAAAGAAAGAAAGAAAGGAAGAAAGAAAGAAAGGAAAAGAAAGAAAGAAAGAAAGAAAGAAAGAAAGAAAGAAAGAAGTTTCCATTTCGCCCCGGCCACATCGACCCCTCGTCCGTTTGACTTAGACCTTCGAGGAAGAAATACTGCCGGTAAGGAAAAAGGAAGGAGATCCGGTATCGAACTGGCCGTCATTCTTGGCCTGATATTTTTCTGGGCACTTTGTGAGAAGCGAGAGACCAAAGATGGCCGATAAGAAAATCGAACGTATAGATTTCCTTGGAGTATGAGTAACAGAAGCGGGGAAAATGAAGGACTTTACAAATGACGAAAAAGACAAAGGCGATCGTGGGTACTTCCACGCCTTGCTCGGACTCACGTGAGTGCTCCTTTTCAGCCCTTTTTCTTCCATCTCCATATTCACAGATGCCTTTTATTCCGTCCGCAGCAAAGATTTAAATTTCGGGTGAGAACCTTGCGTTCTCTCATCGCAATTCCTCACTAAAGCTTTCTAGGCCACGTCGAATGACAATGTGAACGGAACGGCAAGCACCTTCAAGACCCCCAAGAACTAACGCAATAAATTTGGAAAACGTTTATCGCTGATTTCCCGCGCATTCAGCATGGCCCGCCAAGCTTCAACGCCCAATAAATGATTATAGGCTTTTGAGCAACGTCATGGCTAAGCAGAGTCTCGCTGTCGACGACTTGAGTTTTATAAGTTCCATGATTGTCGCCGCAATTTCCCAAAGAACCTGAGGCCTAAGCCTGCGGTTTCATTTTCACCCTCACTATTTTCTTTTTCATGAGAACAATAGCTGACATTGAACCTTTCTCTACAGCCTTCTCTAGTTACTAACCATTACTGCTAGGTGTTGCCTAACTTCTTAAGTAATGCAAGCAATATTTTTTTTTTAGTGGAAAGGCCTTCGCAGCCACTTGGAATAAGATATAGCTTGAACATCACCACCGAGATCATACATGCAAGCGAAGAGACAAAAATGTGTGTATATAAATGACAAACTGATTCTCTTAATCTTCTCTGTCGATTGTTTTGGTGAAAATTAGAGGCTGTCGACGCTTAAGTGATCGCCATGAAGGCCGTTTATATTGGCGGAAATTAGCTGTTGATGTAGTGAGGCAGAAGAAAGGGGAAAGGCAGGGATGATGGCCAGAAGACGAAAAGCGGTTTGCTACGCTAGGATGGGGAGAGAGAGGAGAGAGAGGTAAAGAGATACGAAAGTAGAGAGAGAAAAAGAAAGGGAGCACTGACAAACAATCACAGCCGGTCACATCACCACATATTATTACCCCACGGGAGCACTTCTAGCACTATAAAGATCAGTTCGGGGATAGCCGATATTCTAGTCGACATTAACAGAAAAAAATTGGAGCTGGGCAGACCATGTAATGCGTAGGGCAGATAAATGGCGGGCCAATAAAGTTATAGCATGGGTGCCAAGAGAAGGGAAGTGCAGTCGATGATGGCAGAAAGCTAGGTGAGGTGACGAAATGAAGAAAGCTGCAGGTGCAAGTTGTAATCAGCTAGCGCAAGAGAGGGGTAATTGGAGATGGCAGGAAAAGGCCTTCATCCTGCAGTGAACATAAATATAGGCTGGTGATGATGATAATGATGAAAGGTCAGTTCATGCTACAGCCGCTTGTGCAAGTTTGTTTTGGCCTCATAGCCCTCTGCTGCGATGGCTTCTGAGATCGGCGTGCGAAAGTGATGGCGATGTAGGAGTACGAGCGTCGTTTCATAAGTATGGTAAAAGTACAAGAGATGGCGCTACAGTTCTTTTTTCTTCAAGATGGTGCACGAGAAGCACCCTTCATATGATGGCAGAATTTATTTACGCTGGTACCAGGAGTTAGTAAGCTTCTGACAGCCATTTCCGCTGCCTGGCACTGAACTGTGAGGTGATTCCCATCCAAAATGAGAAAAGGTGAATTTCGAGCAGCGGACGGCTGTCCAAATGAAAGCCGAGTTGAGCGAAGTTCATGGAGACTGCCCCGTCACTGAAGACCATTTACTACAGAACAAATATATTCAAACGTGGCTGAACTTCGCAAGATGAAGCACGTCCTGGGCGCCCAGTGAAGGTCACCACGCCATCAATGATATCAAATATTAATGGAAGTTTCATGGAAGACCGCCGAATGTGGGCAAGCATCTGTAGGTAGGCATCTCGGCAGAGAGAGTTCACAATATTCTGCATGAGAAATTGCACATCGACAAGGTCTGTGCACGTTGGGTGCCGCGACTGCTGACGATGCATGAGGGCGCACGAGGGTAGACATCTCGAAGCAGTGTTTATCGATGCTTGATCGCAATCTGCAGGACTTTGGACGTCGATTTGTGACAGTTGACGAGACGTGCACAAATCCTTACACTCTAGTATCTAAACAGCAGTCAAAGCAATGAAGTGGGCCTGATGAAGGTGCTCCAAAAAGGGCAAGGACTGTTTCTTCAGCCGGAAAGCTGATGGCGACTGTCTTTTAAGATTCACAGGTAACAATATTTGTAGGCTATTTACAAAATAGCAAAATGGTAACAGGAACATATTATGCAACACTCCTAGATCAACTGGCCACGGCGGCCGCATTTCGATGGGGGTGAAATGCGAAAACACTCGTGTACTTACATTTAGGTGCACGTTAATGAACCCCAGGTGGTCAAAATTTCTGAAGTCCCCCATTACGGCGTGCCTCATAATCAGAAAGTGGTTTTGGCACGTAAAACCCCATAATTTAATTTTTAACTCATAGATCAACTGAAAAAAAGAATTGTGCTATGAACGACCTAGGTTAGCACGGAGAAAACTCCTTTTTCGCCAAGACAATGCTCCGTTCCACAGATCACTTATTGCAATGGCCGAATTGCACGAGTTAGGTAGGCTTCGAAGTTGTGCCTCATCCACCCTATTCTCCAGATTTGGCCCAATGCGACTTTTTCCTTTTTTCCAAACCTGAAGAAGTGGCTGAATGGAAAGAAATTTTTTTCAGATGAAGAAGTTATCTCAGTGATAAATGATTACTTCAAGAGCCTCGAGTTATCCTTTTTTACTGGGGGGATAAAAAAATTTGAGCACCGCTGGAAGTGTGTGGAGCTGGAAGGGAACTTTGCTGAAAAATAAAATATTGTTTTCTGTAAACATGGTATCCTTAGCTGCTTTCTACCACACTTATCAAACGACACTCGTATGTGTGAAAAGAAGAAAATAGTAAGAGCGCAATAGCACTGATTGCTATACGAAAAACGAATAATGAAATCTGTTAGTGGAAATTCAGACCACGCCGGAGACGGTCAGCATCGTGACCGCTGCATACGCCAGAGCTTATGTTGTTCTCGGAAGCACGGGAGACGCAGTCTTGATGCCTAATGAGAAAACTGCGACATGTGTCAGGTGGAATAAGAATGAATACTCGCGCAGACTAAGCTGCAGGACTGAAGTACTTGTAGTCTCACCGTTTATCAAAAGGATCTATGGCAGCAAGTGGCTACGTAAAAGAATCAGTCGGCAGGTTATGGCAGCTCACGCGCATAAAGTGTCTTCCATCATGAGAATGAAATAGAAAACTGCTTGTTGCAGACTGAGTTTTTGCTTAAATGTTGTTAGTGTCTTCTGGAGAGTGCTGTTGTCTACTTCATAACAAATTTCGAAAAAAAGTGAAGGAAGGAAAATTTCATTTGCAGACTCCAAAGCTTTCAGTTGCGTAATCGTTAAGGCCCCGCCTTCCTAAGCGTCAGTCAATCACATAGCCCTTTAATGAGATACTTTTAAAGCTACCATCGTTCGCGCTCACGGCACTTAAAGAGAAGCAGTTTCAGCCATATAAGTGGGCTGGTAGCGTGTACAACTGCCAGACGCTTTCTGGCGCTGCAATTTAAAATATTTTCGTTAAACGTCAAAAAGAAAACAAGAAATTGACTCTAAAGCAACGGCGCAAGACTTCCGCTGGTGGTTGGCAATGCCATGCCATCCTTCTGGTAAAAAAAGAAAAAAAAATCGTTGGTGCTGTGGGTCGAAGAATTTGGCAGCTTTCTTTGACATTCTGACGGGCGCTGTAATACAAGATATAGCGTCATGCAAACCACAATGCCTAAGACGATGTGAACGCGAGATTTCAGCTCCTGTAATGTAACTTGAAAACATTCGTCAAAGGCTGTCGATATAAGAATGCGGGTCGCTGTATTCAAATAGCCCCTACGACCTCACTCTTAACGGTAGCAGACAGGCACACGTCCGATTTATCAATTTTTTATCTCTTCTTTCTTCTTTTATTCCCTTTACCCTTTTCCCCAGCAAAGGGTAGCCAGCTGGTACTTACACTGGCTAACCTCCCTGTCCTTCCTTCCCTTTTCTCTCTCTCTCTCTCTCTCTTTCAATCATGACATTTCTAAGATAAGCTATCGTTAAATACATTTTTCCTTCACATTTCTTTTTAATGCAACCTTTGAAGCCAGCGTTCGTGGCGTTGACAGTCAATACTCGCCTGGAGGCCGCCTGTTTGTTGGAAACGTCAATACATCGGGATACAGCGCTGTTCTTTCTAGCTCCGCCTTATTTCTGTGGAAACCTAAGTTCATCCGCTGGTCCTCGCTCCCTGCTCGGTCGTAATGGAAGTGGACGACCCCGCACGTCTGCCGGCGACGGCGGCGTCAGCGGCGGCCGCCTCCAGGAAGCGGATCGGTCAGCAGAGCGACACCGACAGCGAGGACACCCACGTCTACTCTCTCAGCAGTGAGGACACTTCCGATGACGACTTCCAGCTTGTGCAGAGCCGCAGAGCGAAGAGAAGGAACACCAGGACGTCCTCATCGTCAAGCACGCAAACAGTGAGACAGCCGCAGAGGCCGGACACCAGTACCATCATATTTGTGCCCCTGCTTCCCAACGTCAACATGAGGCTACTTAACAGGCAATCTGTGTCGATGTCACTGGAAGCCCTGGTGCCAAACGAAATATCGGACATTCGAATGAACACCCGAAAAAATCTTCTGGCGGTTGATGTCCAGCATGCGGCTGCTTTGACCACTCTACGCAGCGTAACGGACCTCGATGGCATTCAGGTGCGCTCTTACATCCCTCTGGGATCTGACGTAGTCACCGGTGTTATCTACGACGTAGACGTTGCCATCCTTAATAACGACTTGCCGATTCTTATCAAGCCAGCCAATGGTGAGGTCATCGTTGATGTTAAGCGGCTAGGCAGTTCACGCTGCGTGAAAATAGCATTCAAGGGTAAATATATACCCTCGCATGTTAAGGTGGGACACTTCAGACATGCAGTGCGGCCTTACATTGCGAAACCTCTTCAGTGCCGCAAATGCATGAAACTGGGACACGTGAGCGGCGTCTGCGAAAATCAGGCAGCATGCTCCCGCTGCGGAGAGCCCCACGCTGCAGATAAATGTGGCGCGACTGCAGTGAAGTGTTCCAACTGCGGAGGATCACATGAAGCTTCATCGAAGAAATGCCCACATATTAAGATGGAAATGGCCATCTTGAAAGAGATGGCGAGAGATCATTCATCTCATCGCGAAGCCGCCGAAAAAATCAGGAAGCGACGTTCACGTCGCCGGCGCTCCTCAAGGAAGGCTCCTCAAGGAAGGCGCATGCCACTTCCTACAACACCACCTCCTCCTCGACCGCCCAGGCCAGACAATGTGGACAGGACCGCGAAGAGCAAGTCCACTGAGAAGACCACATCTGCCGAATCTTGGCCGGCTCTACCGAAACGACAACATTCACCAACAGACACACAGCAAGCTTTCGCTGGACAACCCCCGACGTCTACTGTCGGCGATTTGTGCGACCACGACAGGCAGGTGGCTGATATGCTGCAATCGCTAATTAATACAATGCGCATTATACTGAACAAGCTGCAAACACCAGCAGCTCGAAGCGCTCTGCAAATACTGGATGCACTAAATCCAGTGCTTGCTAGCATCGTTTAAGCATCATGGCTCGATCAATAGTCCCCTTCCGCACTGAACGTAAAAGTGCGTCGATCTTTCAATGGAATGCCAGGGGTCTAAGGACCCGTATATCAGACTTTCGCCAATTCATTTTCACACATCGCTTCCCCATACTGGTCATTTGCGAACCAAATACATCAACTCCACTCAGACTGTCCGGTTATGAATCTTTCGTCTCGTCCACATGCGGTGCGAGCACGAAAGTGATCATCTATATCCGCACGGACTTAACATATGTCGCTAATGCGATAGAGCCTCATGACGACAACCAATATGTCTGCGTAAATGTCCAAAAGAAGAATGTGTCATTTACACTAATCGGAGCCTACATATCCCCAGCGGGTCACTTTGACGGTGAACGACTAAAGAAAATATTGCTAATGAACAATGGCCCCTGGGTTATCACAGGTGATTTCAACGCGCATCACCAGCTATGGGGAAGCACTAAAATTGACTCCAAAGGCAGGAGCCTTGCCTCCTTTGCTGCCGACCATGATTTGTGCTGCGTGAATGACGGCAGCCCTACATTTCTGCGAGGCACGACCTACAGTAGCTGCTTGGATTTAACTTTGGTGTCACGGCGCTTTGCCTCGAGCGTCCAATGGTTTACAGACATAGAAACACGTGGAAGCGACCATATTCCAACATACATAAAGATTAGAGGAGTTGAGCAACGCTCCTCTACTGCCTTGCGTACAGTTGATTGGTCAAAATTTCAGAAGGATATGGATGACAGATGTCGGGAAGGCCTCTCAAACACTATCGAAGAAGCAATCGCAGAGGCATTGAAAACATCCATCTGCTCGCTTCCAAGGTCAACAAGGCGAACAGACTTGGACATGGAACTGGAGAAGCTGCGTGCAGCACGCCGACAAGCGGAGAGGAGATATCGGCGCACGAAGTCCGTCTTGGATCTGAGGGCTTCACGACGCATACAAAAGAAAGTCCAGCGTCGCATGGACAAATTGGAAGATAAGAGATGGAAAGCATTCTGTCAGTCGCTTGATCCCCGCAAATCGCTCTCGCACATATGGAGAACGGTTAGGGGTCTTCGCTCATCTCCGAATCAAAGGAAGCCCTTCGCTGCTCTGGCCCTCTACCAACTCCGCTCGGAACTTCAAGTGGCTGAAGAGTTCTGTGCACGGGTTGCTGGGTCCGTGGCCATCATTAATGACGCAGCATTGAATGACATCCCTGAGGCACGTGTACCAGAAATGAACGTGCTATTTTCACTCGAGGAGCTCGATGCTGCGTTGGCGACCTGCCGGCGTTCTTCGTCACCAGGACCTGATGGCATCACGTATGCTGCCCTATGCCACCTTGGACATGACGCACGTGATGAGCTGCTCAACTACTACAATGAATCTTGGCAGAACGGCGCCGTTCCTAAACAATGGAAATCGAGCCGCTTGATCCCCATTCTGAAACCTGGAAAGTCTCCGCTTGAGATGTCATCATATCGTCCGATTGCGCTTTCGAGCTGCGTCGGCAAAGTGATGGAAAGAATGATTCTTGCTCGATTGGAATGGTACCTAGAACGATTCAACATCTACCCGGACGCCATGACAGGTTTTCGTCGAGGTCGCACGTCCATCGACAACGTCATTGACATCGTAACATGGGTCCAAAATCAAAAAAGCCTCAAGCGCCTATCTGCGGCACTTTTTCTGGATATAAAAGGAGCATACGACAACGTCACCCATGAGGCCATACTAAACTCACTTGAGGCTGTTGGAGTTGGTGGCCGGATGTATCAATGGATTCGGGACTATTTGACTGAGAGGCGTTTTTTCTTACAGACCGAAGACGGCCCAACTTCAGACCATTCCATCTGCCGTGGTGTGCCGCAGGGTGGAGTGTTGAGCCCTATTTTGTTCAACCTCGTCCTGGTAGGACTAGCGGATTACCTACCGCAGACAGTACATGTCTCCATATACGCCGACGACATTTGCATCTGGGCCTCTGCGGTGACTCGCCCTCAGCTAAGAGCCAGGCTTCAGCGGGCGGCAACCATGACGGCTTCTTATCTCCGAGAGCAAGGCCTCAGTGTGTCTACTGAAAAGTGCGCATTACTTGGTTTTACGCGGAAACAAATGTCATCATATCCTGTTACCATCAATGGTCAAGCTGTACTCTATGTTAAGACGCATCGCTTTCTGGGCGTCATCATTGACCGCAACCTCTCGTGGAGCCCTCACTGCGTCTATCTGAAGAAGAAGCTAGTCGCCATTGCTCAGGTCTTCCAATTTCTATGCGGGAAAAACTGGGGTACACCAGTCCATTTTATGTTGCAGCTGTACAGGGCTTTGTTTCTCGGACTCCTTCGTTACAGCCTACCAGTATTGTCAAATGCATGCAAGACGAACTTTCGCGCCTTGGAGAGCATACAAGGTCAAGCCCTACGCACGTGTTTAGGGCTGCCTAGGTGCACCTCAACAGCAGCGACAATCGCCATCGCAGGAGACCATACAATCCAGACACATGTAGCTGTCGACTCTCTCAGAGCGCACATTCGCCATCTGTCAAGGATCCCCGACCATCATTTGGCCTCCCTACCAGCCGAGAGACCTCAAGCGACCTTTTCACGAGTTATTAGCGCTCATCATGAGTACATACCGGCATCATTTACACCGGCGGCGAAGCCTTCCTCTCCCCTGTGGTGCCTGCGACAGCCTCAAGTGAATTTTGCTATTCCTGGAATTACAAAAAAGTCCAATCATCCATCGCCGGCTCTGAAGCAACTTACGCTCATATTACTGCACCAGACGTATCATGACCGCATACATATATATACCGATGGTTCCACTTCACCTACCAGCTCAACTGCCGCATTCGTCGTTCCAGCCAAGAACGTTACAGTTAAATTCAAATTGTCGCACATGACTACATCTACATCGGCAGAACTTGCAGCTCTCCATGCCGCTATGATGTACATCACCGAAGAGCCTATAGAGAAATGGGTCGTATTTTGTGACTCTAAGGCAGCCCTTCACAGCATCAAGTCCGCATTACGTCACAGAACTTACGAGCAAATGACATCTGAAATCAGGGAACTGCACCACCATGCTCTGGAAAGTGGACACCACATTATATTTCAGTGGATTCCTGCTCACTGTGGCATCGTCGGCAACAACCTAGCTGACAAGGCTGCCCGGTGTGCCCACGAAGATACCAAGATGCGTCCAACACCTTTGGCGAGGTCGGACGCTGCCAGAGAACTTCGCCAACTTGCGCGTAAGAAGTCCCAAGATCTCTGGATTTCAAGTGGCTTCAATTGCAGATTACGTAAACTGGACCCCACGCTACGGCTACAACTGCCATCTAGCCTTCCCCGCGGCGAAGCAACCTTGTTGTGTCGCTTGTGGCTGGGAGTGGCGTTCACGAACGCATACTCCTACCGTATGGGAATGGCCGAGAGCCCGATGTGCGACTCCTGTGGGTGCGAGGAGACCATCGAGCACCTATTGTGTACCTGCCCTCGCTACGATGTCCAACGCCTCTCTCTGCGGGCAACTTTACGCAGACTAGACTCGAGATCTTTCACGGAGTCAAAGATACTCGGACCGTGGCCACACCCGTCACTGGCTCGAAAAGCGATTCGTGCACTAGTGCGGTACTTGAAGTGCACGGGCTTAACAGGCCGTTTATAGTGTCCTTGTGTATGGTGTCGCTCCCACACGTACTCAGTGCTTCCTCTCTCCCTTTCTTCCTCTTTCTATTCCCCTTTCCCCCACCCCCAGTGTAGGGTAGCAAACCGGATGCTGTTCTGGTTGACCTCCCTGCCTTTCCTACCCTTGTTTTCTCTCTCTCTCTCTCTCTCAATACATCGCATCAAGCAGCGTCAGTATACGCCACGTCTTTCAGCGATGGTGTATAAATAGAGCAACATAAAAGAAATGATAGTCTGTCAGCTCATTCGAGCAGCGGCGAACGTTACAAAGGCTACACTAATAAGATACGGCTACATTGCCACATATTAGATTAAACAAATTCACTTCTATAGTTTATAGGAATGGGGTACATATGGAAACTGTCGTGCTGCATAATTATTTACATTAAATATTAGAAACATATGGTCCCATTTAAAGGCTATTACATGTTCTGTATAAGTGATCCGTAGTATAATAATTTAAATTATTGTATGTCTCCATTCGCGAGTTACCGCGTTGAGAAGATCGTTTGTATCTATTTAGATAAATTAATATCTTCTAGAATTATTTAATACCTAAATAATAGAACGAATGCAGGAGATAACCACCCTGTTATTCTTGTAGCGCAAGAAATTTCGTCGCGTCAGTGAAATTAAAACTTCTTAACCTCACCACACCTATTCGTCCTTATTTTTATTTTGTATTTTTTTTCATCAATCGACAGTTTTCTTTTCCACTGCCTCAATCTCAAACAAAGCACACTTTTTTTACATGCCTCCTTCTCCCAGTTTAGGCAAAAATGTATTCAACTTGCGTTTATTCTGCAATCTAAAAGTATAACTTCTACGTACTATTGAACAACCAATACATCTCTTCCTTTTGCCTTGCGTTCATTTTGCACTCTACGGCACACTTCTGTGGGCTGTTGAACAAAGGGGTGTTGAACAACACTCTGCAGCCCGTTGTGAGGACCTGGCGGTCAGCTGTCGTCCGTGGAGGAGCTACTCGAACACCGTCCCCATCGCTCGTCGACCCACGAGGCACTGAAGGGACATATGAGCTTCTTGAGGGCGAGGGCGACTGGCCTGCGAATGCGCTTGAAAGCGTGGTGGCATATGCGCATGTGCACCACACTCTCTCTCGCGCGCGCGTCCAATATTCCTGTTCCCTGTTTTTCCCTCCCCCAGCATACGGTAGCCATCCAGACGCTCTTCTGGTTAAACATGCTCGTATTTCTACCTTTCTTTTTTCCATAACGACAAATGGGCTGGCGTCTTGCTTTCCAAGAACTGAGGATGCATTCACAAAATATTTATTTTTTGATCAGTGCTCTTTGGCGCTGATGGGCTGTCTTCGCTAATAATATACCCAACATCACGAGTAACGATTCGCTCTCTTCTGCTCTCAGATCAGATTTATAAGACCACCTTTATGAATACGGCCTTGATTATTAACTCGTGTATTTGCAGCAATGAAATAAGCAAGAAACATCGTTTTCCTGCTTTCTCCAGTATAGCTGTGCTCACTGCATCATTAATACTCGCAGTTGGGCGAGATTCAGACGTAACGGAGGTGATGTAGGGGAAAAAAATGCAGGACCATGTTGCTGATTCATGCTTCCTTATTATGGTCAGCCTAATGTTATGTCCACTGCAGGACGAAGGCCTCTCCCAGTGATCTCCAATCACCTCTGTCTTCGGCTAGCTGATTTCAACTCTCTAGTGCAAATTTCCTAAGTTCATCGCCCTACCTAATTTTCTGCCGTTCTAGACTGCGCTTCCCTTCCCTTGGTGCCTATTCTGTAACTCTAGTGGTCCACCGGTTATCTGTCCTACGCATTACATCGCCTGCCCAGCTCGATTCTTTTCTCTTACTGTCAAATATAGAATATCAGCTAACCCCATTTGCTCTCTGATCGAAAGCGCTCTTTTCGTGTCTCTAAACGTTACGCCTAACATTTTTTGTTTTATCACTCTTTGCGCAGTCCTTAACTTGTACTCGAGCTTCTTCGTTAACCTCCAAGTTTCTGCCCCATATTTTAGCACTGGTAGAATGCAATGATTGTACATTTTTCTTTTAAACGATAGCGCTAATCTCCTGTCAGGGTTTGGTAATGCCTATAGTATGCACTCCAACCCATTTTTATTATTCTTTAAATTTCCTTCTCGTGGTCCAGGTCCCCTGTTTGTAATTGACCTAGATAACGTACTCCTGTACAGACTTTCGAGCCTGACTGACGATCTTGATTTGTTGTTCTCTTGCCAGGCTTTGTCTACTGCACGAGTTACCCCAGTGTTACACTTACTTGATTAAGGTCCTCAATTATTTGTCGTAATTCGTCCTCAGTGTTGCTGAACAGCACAATGTCATCGCCAAACCAAAGATCGTTGACATATTCGCCATTAATCCTCACTCCTAAGTTTTCTGAGCCTGATACAGTGAATACTTCTTAGCAAGCAGTGAACGGCATAGGGAAGATTGTGTCTCCTTGTGTGACCGCTTTCTTGGTAGGTAATTTTCTAGTTTTCTGGTGGAGAAACAAGGTAGCTGTGGATTCTTTGTAGATATTTGCCAAGAGATTCAAGTATGTCTCCTGTACGCCTTAATTACGCAACCCCTTTATGACTCCTTGTATGTCTACCGAATCAAATGCATGTTCATGATCTAGGAAAGCCATATAGAGAGCTTGACTGTACTGCGCACATTTTTCAATTACCTAATGTATGACATGGACATAATCCATTGTAGCATATCCAAACGGATTCATGTTTACACTGCTTATATTTTTCTGGATCTTCAGCAAACAGCTGAACGCCTTGCTTTACCGCAGTCCTTTACCTGTACACCCATAAAGTCCCCCAAACTTGAAAAATAAAAATTTCTAAGATAGGCCAGCACTCTGCCCTGTCACCTGTTCATTTTGCGACGCTTTGTACGCTTTGTACTAAAAAAAATATGAGGGAGTGTTAGGGCTGTCCTGATTTTTATTTGTCACTGCCATATGAAGCCAACAGAATAGGAAGCGCAGGAAAGCATAGAGTAAATCATTTGTTAATTTATTTAAAATGTGGGAACGATAACATAACGGGAAATAAAAGTGGACGAAGAACATGTTACGGCATTCTTACATTTCATTCTTACAACAAATGATTTACCCCTTGCTCTCCTTTACGTCATTATTTCTTGGCTTCATAAGGTTGTGACTAGGCTCTGTATGTGTTGTAACACTCCTACTTTTTTTTCTAGCGTACTTATGATGCCCCGGTTTGATGGAATAGCGCTGGTGAATTCTTTAAGCTGAAGGCATTATTATATTTCCGTAGGTTTTCCTTGAAATAGAAGGTCTCTCTAAATTCTCCTCTCACTTCCTATAATACCATCTGGCCCCACAGATAATGATTAAAGTGCAATTGCTTCTGTACCTTTGAAAGTAAACCAGGAGAAATGAAAGTGACATCAGATATGCAAATCGGGACTGCGGTGGCGCCTTAATGGAGCTCACGCGCGAATCCACAGTCGTTCTGTGAGACGGCAAACCAGGGCTTGCAAGCCTTTCCCGTTAACGCGCCTCTTTTTTATCCATCCACGTAAAGGCCTGTTTCTGCACTTTTTTTTAATTATCACTACTATTATTTCATTTAATTCTTATTTCTTCTTCCCTACAACTTTCCTTCGGTTGTCCTCTTTGCTCCTTAAGCTGCGGGTGGGCGTTCTACTCTCAGAAGTCGTTACCGCGTAGACGCTATCTTTGCCACTGCCGGGCGAACCCGCGAAGGTGCAGCGACGCGACACTCATTAAAAGGTCGTTTCGCTTTCGCATGCAGCCCAGTGACCGAGCCAGTGGCAAAAAGGGGAGGTCGCTGAAATATACAGCGCGCTGCAGTTCCTACTTCGGATCATTACCTCTTTTTCGCTGTCCCACGAGTCCTTTACGCCCGGCACGGTGATTCGTGCACATACTTAGGCACGAGAACAAGTGCTGCTGCGTTTAGTCGTGCCTTCCTGGCCGGATACAGCCCTGGACCTCGCAACGCGACGACCATCAGCACGCTAGCTTTCACCATATACTGGCTAGGTTGCCGTTTGTGTTTAGTGCAGTTTTTATGGTAACGTTCGAGATAGCTGGAGGGCAAGGCGTGTTTTATTTGTTTCATGGTGCGCATCCCACAGCACTAACTATTTGGAAGGGCCTCTAAGAAATTTTTATGCGTGATACGAGGCTGCAGTAAAAACAAACCAAGATTTTAGCTTTAGAGACGTCTTCCACGCAAGGCACCTACTAAATAAAATTTCCGCGGCAATGTTTATATAGCGATACGTGCATCATCCAAGCACATCTCATTAGACTGCGCGGAGTTTCTTGTACCAGGTCAAGTTCGCGCGCGGTATTCTTCACAATGTTTGCCAGCAAGGGGGCAATTTTTCTCGAGAATATATAGTGAACGACCAAAATCTTTGATATGTCATTATAGCTCTCGCATTAGTGGGATAGAGTGAGACTAAAAAGCCTGGAGGTTAACCATGGTCGCGTCGGGTTGCCTATCCCATTCGTTGGTGAGGGGAAAGGGGAAAGAACGATAATAAGATAGAAGGAGAGTGAGTGTGCGCACAGGCCCGGATGACTTTCCACACGCATATATTCACAAGAGTTCGTCTAACCACGGTTGATTTCATGAAGGGCATTCGTGCCTTGTTGCCTTTGTGCATTCTAGAATCCTTTGGCCAAAGTCCCAGGAGTTATGCTTCCGATAACGTTCTATCTTCTAAGCGACCAAGGCTCCTAGGCAAAACACTGCTGAGAGTCGAAGAATGGACAATGGCGCATAATGAACTGTATAGTTTCATCGCATTTGCAAGAATGGCGTTGTATTTATGAACATATATTCCTTGCCAATTGGCACGGCCAACAGGGCTGCAGTAGGAGAAATCTTTAATTAGTGGAGAAAGGTAAACGTAGTGCTCGCAAATGTGACCAGAACACTGTTTCTGTTCACAGAAAACAAGAAATTTATAAAGCAAAATCTGCGTCTTTGGTCATGCAGTCATGTTCCGTCCTCGGAAGAGAGCTTGAACAAGGGTGTTACGAGCTCAGCGCTGACACAAAGTTTTTGAGAAAACCTACTGCACATATACCCTGTGCAAAGTGCCCGGGCTCCGCCGGAGAATGGAAATTACAACAGCCATTCAAAACTACGTAGAGAGATGTGTTAATAGTGACTGCGTCAGAGAAGTGAGAGGTATTCGCACAAATCACCAGAAATAGCACGGATAAGGACATGTTGCTAGCTGAAAGGCGTAGAAGACTAATACTATGGTGTCTTGCTCATGATGTGTGCGTGTAGGCGACAGAACAGAAATTATTGAAGAAAGAAACGCTGTTTGACACTTCACTGACATTGGCATCGCCTAAACACGATAATAGAAGGGCCTTGGTGCAATCAACACTTCTCTTACCGCATGAAGTGAGCTAGGAAGACGATAATTTCACGACTGATCGAGCGATTTACTGTTGCCGTCGCATCGCTAGTCTATGCCTAATTCACAAAATATATCGCAGTTCTCTCAATCAGATGCCTTACATCTTACAACCAGCTCGAATATTACTTCGTACAGGACGTTCTCTAAGTATACCACCTATACTCCAAACTTTTCGTCTTCTTTTTTTCCGCACTCCACTGTAGACTGGAATGGCCTTCCCCACGTCATCGTGTCGATCACCAACCCACACGCCTTCATTGACGCTGTAAGAACTCAGTACTCATCTTGAGTGGTCAACGTGTCTCCCTTTTTGTACACCCAACCCTTATGTAATACAAATAAGTTAAAGTTAAAGCTACCGATGAGTGGATGATGCGAAGACTGTATGCTGCTGTTTCATTAAGGGCTGCAGCATAACGAACCGCTTCATCCAGTTACTGTAGCATTTTCTTGCGGCAAGAACACGAATATGCATTTTAAAAAAATTTCTGAAATTTAGGTTCACGATATTGAAAGAATACCGGATACAATTCATTGTCTGTTTTACGCTGTCGTGGTCAACTTAATGGTTGCATAGGAACTTGTGGTTTTCTGCCATTCAGGAGAAGACGACGAAGTGTCTTTTGATACAGCGCTGTTCTTTCTAGCTCCGCCTTATTTCTGTGAAAACCTAAGTTCATCCGCTGGTCTTCGCTCCCTGCTCGGTCGTAATGGAAGTGGACGACCCCCGCACGTCTGCCGGCGATGGTGGCGTCAGCGGCGGCCGCCTCCAGGAAGCGGATCGGTCAGCAGAGCGACACCGACAGCGAGGACACCCATGTCTACTCTCTCAGCAGTGAGGACACTTCCGATGACGACTTCCAGCTTGTGCAGAGCCGCCGAGCGAAGAGAAGGAACACCAGGACGTCCTCATCGTCAAGCACGCAAACAGTGAGACAGCCGCAGAGGCCGGACGCCAATACCATCATATTTGTGCCCCTGCTTCCCAACGTCAACATGAGGCTACTTAACAGGCAATCTGTGTCGATGTCACTGGAAGCCCTGGTGCCAAACGAAATATCGGACATTCGAATGAACACCCGAAAAAATCTTCTGGCGGTTCATGTCCAGCATGCGGCTGCTTTGACCACTCTACGCAGCGTAACGGACCTCGATGGCATTCAGGTGCGCTCTTACATCCCTCTGGGATCTGACGTAGTCACCGGTGTTATCTACGACGTAGACGTTGCTATCCTTAATAACGACTTGCCGATTCTTATCAAGCCAGCCAATGATGAGGTCATCGTTGATGTTAAGCGGCTAGGCAGTTCACGCTGCGTGAAAATAGCATTCAAGGGTAAATATATACCCTCGCATGTTAAGGTGGGACACTTCAGACATGCAGTGCGGCCTTTCATTGCGAAACCTCTTCAGTGCCGCAAATGCATGAAACTGGGACACGTGAGCAGCGTCTGCGAAAATCAGGCAGCATGCCCCCGCTGCGGAGAGCCCCACGCTGCAGATAAATGTGGCGCGACTGTAGTGAAGTGTTCCAACTGCGGAGGATCACATGAAGCTTCATCGAAGAAATGCCCACATATTAAGAAGGAAATGGCCATCTTGAAAGAGATGGCGAGAGATCATTCATCTCATCGCGAAGCCACCGAAAAAATCAGGAAGCGACGTTCACGTCGCCGGCGCTCCTCAAGGAAGGCTCCTCAAGGAAGGCGCATGCCACTTCCTACAACACCACCTCCTCCTCCACCGCCCAGGCCAGACAATGTGGACAGGACCGCGAAGAACAAGTCCACTGAGAAGACCACGTCTGCCGAATCTTGGCCGACTCTACCGAAACGACAACATTCACCAACAGACACACAGCAAGCTTTCGCTGGACAACCCCCGACGTCTACTGTCGGCGATTTGTGCGACCACGACAGGCAGGTGGCTGATATGCTGCAATCGCTAATTAATACAATGCGCATTATACTGAACAAGCTGCAAACACCAGCAGCTCGAAGCGCTCTGCAAATACTGGATGCACTAAATCCAGTGCTTGCTAGCATCGTTTAAGCATCATGGCTCGATCAATAGTCCCCTTCCGCACTGAACTTAAAAGTGCGTCGATCTTTCAATGGAATGCCAGGGGTCTAAGGACCCGTATATCAGACTTTCGCCAATTCATTTTCACACATCGCTTCCCCATACTGGTCATTTGCGAACCAAATACATCAACTCCACTCAGACTGTCCGGTTATGAATCTTTCGTCTCGTCCACATGCGGTGCGAGCACGAAAGTGATAATCTACATCCGCACGGACTTAACATATGTCGCTAATGCGATAGAGCCTCATGACGACAACCAATATGTCTGCGTAAATGTCCAAAAGAAGAACGTGTCATTTACACTAATTGGAGCCTACATATCCCCAGCGGGTCACTTTGACGGTGAACGACTAAAGAAAATATTACAAATGAACAGTGGCCCCTGGGTTATCACAGGTGATTTCAACGCGCATCACCAGCTATGGGGAAGCACTAAAATTGACTCCAAAGGCAGGAGCCCTGCCTCCTTTGCTGCCGACCATGATTTGTGCTGCGTGAATGACGGCAGCCCTACATTTCTGCGAGGCACGACCTACAGTAGCTGCTTGGATTTAACTTTGGTGTCAAGGCGCTTTGCCTCGAGCGTCCAATGGTTTACAGACATAGAAACACATGGAAGCGACCATATTCCAACATACATAAAGATTAGAGGAGTTGAGCAACGCTCCTCTACTGCCTTGCGTACAGTTGATTGGTCAAAATTTCAGAAGGATATGGATGACACATGTCAGGAAGGCCTCTCACACACTATCGAAGAAGCAATCGCAGAAGCATTGAAAACATCCATCTGCTCGCTTCCAAGGTCAACAAGGCGAACAGACTTGGACATGGAACTGGAGAGGCTGCGTGCAGCACGCCGACAAGCGGAGAGGAGGTATCGGCGCACGAAGTCCGTCTTGGATCTGAGGGCTTCACGACGCATACAAAAGAAAGTCCAGCGTCGCATGGATAAATTGAAAGATAAGAGATGGAAAACATTCATTCAGTCGCTTGATCCCCGCAAGTCGCTCTCGCACATATGGAGAACGGTTAGGGGTCTTCGCTCATCTCCGCATCAAAGGAAGCCCTTCGCTGCTCTGGCCCTCTACCAACTCCGCTCGGAACTTCAAGTGGCTGAAGAGTTCTGTGTACGGGTTGCTGGGTCCGTGGCCATCATTACTGACGTAGCATTGAATGACATCCCTGAGGCACGTGTACCAGAAATGAACGTGCTATTTTCACTCGAAGAACTCGATGCTGCGTTGGCGACCTGCCGGCGTTCTTCGTCACCAGGACCTGATGGCATCACGTATGCTGCCCTATGCCACCTTGGACATGACGCACGTGATGAGCTGCTCAACTACTACAATGAATCTTGGCAGAACGGCGCCGTTCCTAAACAATGGAAATTGAGCCGCTTGATCCCCATTCTGAAACCTGGAAAGTCTCCGCTTGAGATCTCATCATATCGTCCGATTGCGCTTTCGAGCTGCGTCGGCAAAGTGATGGAAAGAATGATTCTTGCTCGATTGGAATGGTACCTAGAACGATTCAACATCTATCCGGACGCCATGACAGGTTTTCGTCGAGGTCGCACGTCCATCGACAACGTCATTGACATCGTAACATGGGTCCAAAATCAAAAAAGCCTCAAGCGCCTATCTGCGGCACTTTTTCTGGATATAAAAGGAGCATACGACAACGTCGCCCACGAGGCCATACTAAACTCACTTGAGGCTGTTGGAGTTGGTGGCCGGATGTATCAATGGATTCGGGACTATTTGACTGAGAGGCGTTTTTTCTTACAGACCGAAGACGGCCCAACTTCAGACCATTCCATCTGCCGTGGTGTGCCGCAGGGTGGAGTGTTGAGCCCTATTTTGTTCAACCTCGTCCTGGTAGGACTAGCGGATTACCTACCGCAGACAGTACATGTCTCAATATACGCCGACGACATTTGCATCTGGGCCTCTGCGGTGACTCGCCCTCAGCTAAGAGCCAGGCTTCAGCGGGCGGCAACCATGACGGCTTCTTATCTCCGAGAGCAAGGCCTCAGTGTGTCTACTGAAAAGTGCGCATTACTTGGTTTTACGCGGAAACAAATGTCATCGTATCCTGTTACGATCAATGGTCAAGCTGTACTCTATGTTAAGACGCATCGCTTTCTGGGCGTCATCATTGACCGCAACCTCTCATGGAGCCCTCACTGCGTCTATCTGAAGAAGAAGCTAGTCGCCATTGCTCAGGTCTTCCGATTTCTATGCGGGAAAAACTGGGGTACACCAGTCCATTCTATGTTGCAGCTGTACAGGGTTTTGTTTCTCGGACTCCTTCGTTACAGCCTACCAGTATTGTCAAATGCATGCAAGACGAACTTTCGCGCCTTGGAGAGCATACAAGGTCAAGCCCTACGCACGTGTTTAGGGCTGCCTAGGTGCACCTCAACAGCAGCGACAATCGCCATCGCAGGAGACCATACAATCCAGACACATGTAGCTGTCGACTCTCTCAGAGCGCACATTCGCCATCTGTCAAGGATCCCCGACCATCATTTGGCCTCCCTACCAGCCGAGAGACCTCAAGCGACCTTTTCACGAGTTATTAGCGCTCATCATGAGTACATACCGGCATCATTTACACCGGCGGCGAAGCCTTCCTCTCCCCTGTGGTGCCTGCGACAGCCTCAAGTGAATTTTGCTATTCCTGGAATTACAAAAAAGTCCAATCATCCATCGCCGGCTCTGAAGCAACTTACACTCATATTACTGCACCAGACGTATCATGACCGCATACATATATATACCGATGGTTCCACCTCACCTACCAGCTCAACTGCCGCATTCGTCGTTCCAGCCAAGAACGTTACAGTTAAATTCAAATTGTCGCACACGACTACATCTACATCGGCAGAACTTGCAGCTCTCCATGCCGCTATGATGTACATCACCGAAGAGCCTACAGAGAAATGGGTCGTATTTTGTGACTCAAAGGCAGCCCTTCACAGCATCAAGTCCGCATTACGTCCCAGAACTTACGAGCAAATGACATCTGAAATCAGGGAACTGCACCACCATGCTCTGGAAAGTGGACACCACATTATATTTCAGTGGATTCCTGCTCACTGTGGCATCGTCGGCAACAACCTAGCTGACAAGGCTGCCCGGTGTGCCCACGAAGATACCAAGACGCGTCCAACACCTTTGGCGAGGTCGGACGCTGCCAGAGAACTTCGCCAACTTGCGCGTAAGAAGTCCCCAGATCTCTGGATTTCAAGTGGCCTAAATTGCAGATTACGTAAACTGGACCCCACGCTACGGCTACAACTGCCATCTAGCCTTCCCCGCGGCGAAGCAACCTTGTTGTGTCGCTTGTGGCTGGGAGTGGCGTTCACGAACGCATACTCCTACCGTATGGGAATGGCCGAGAGCCCGATGTGCGACTCCTGTGGGTGCGAGGAGACCATCGAGCACCTATTCTGTACCTGCCCTCGCTACGATGTCCAACGCCTCTCTCTGCGGGCAACTTTACGCAGACTGGACTCGAGATGTTTCACCGAGTCAAAGATACTCGGACCGTGGCCACACCCGTCACTAGCTCGAAAAGCGATTCGTGCACTAGTGCGGTACTTGAAGTGCACGGGCTTAACAGACCGTTTATAGTGTCGTTGTGTATGGTGTCGCTCCCACACGTACTCAGTGCTTCCTCTCTCCCTTTCTTCCTCTTTCTATTCCCCTTTCCTCCACCCCCAGTGTAGGGTAGCAAACCGGATGCTGTTCTGGTTGACCTCCCTGCCTTTCCTACCCTTGTTTTCTCTCTCTCTCTCTCTCTGCCATTCAGCTTGTGGAACGACTGAATGGTTTGTGGCATCCTTTGTTCATTCATACCTCATATCATACACCATTCTAAATATCAGTCAAATTGCCACTTTGGGGGCATCACGAAAAACCATTCGCAAGCTCTGCAGAAGTGTTTTTGTTGATACACCTATACCCAAACAGCCTTATTTAAACGGGCGAAATAGACTGGGGAGTTTCTTGTCAGATTTGATTCCTCTCTTTCTTTGTGTGTGTTAAGTAAAATAAAACACTTTATCGGCCATTCAGGCTCATGATTCTTAGATTTTAAGGAGAGCCCGCGCGCTATGGGACTTCCTGGAAGTGAGATGGCCGACAGTATTAAGTGACACGTTGTCATTCTTGACACACGTTTCCTCTTGTACGTCCAGCTAAGTGCCTCTAAGTAACGTCCTCTCACCGCTTCGTCTCTGGAGAATGATTAACATGCGAAGACTGGTTAATACTGAAGTAAAAAGGGTGTCAAAGCACGGGTAAAGCAGCGCTAAAATTGGCACCGTATGTATGTAGCTCTGTCGATAGGCAACAAACAAAAACCTAGCGCAAGACATAAACTGCTGTATCGATCGGACTCGTCAGCGTGAAAGAGAAATGAAAAAGAAATGTGAAAATACCAAAGAACATCGCCCTGAGTGGTAAGTGACGTTGATGGAGAGATGGATTTCAGCGGTCACCTGAGGTGTCGTGATTTTGTCCGGCTGGCAGAAGAAAAAGAAAGAGCATGTTAACGTAAATAGGTTCCTTTTCTATTTTCAACATTAATCAAACACCAAGGTAGCGTGACAAATATTCAGTGTAACGGGCAGGCCAAGGCCTTTTTCCAGAGCAAATAAATAATTCGGAGAACCAAAATTAAGTATTCATACTTGCAGCTCCTGCCCTTGTGTTGAACACGCAAGCGCTTTAGCACCGTAAACAATATACCATATATGTAAATGAAAGACGCAAGACGTTATGCGTGGTTTTCCGCGTAGACCATAACCACGTTACCCCTAGAACCTACTGAAAGCGGTTCTTGGGAGCAGCAGCATGTGAATTTCGGCAAATGCAATTTCGCTACGTGGAACATTTTATTTTACACCGCGCAATGTTTGCATGAAGTTTCGTTGGGAACGAAATTGTTTATTTAAGTATATCTATTGTGCTACCGCTTATCTTTTTCGCTGGTATCAATGCAGTTATTCTTTTAGTGACGGTCAGTAATGCAGCGTGCCATTCAGAACTGGGTGCAGACGTGAAGCAGATCTGTTCAAGGCGAATTAAGAGTAGACGCGGGCTTGCAGCGGGCAGCATGCTGGCGATCACCAGCACCTATCACACGAGGAAGCGTGAAAATTATATGAGAAGCAATAACAATCGCTCATACATACATACATACATACATACATACATACATACATACATACATACATACATACATACATACATACATACATACATACATACATACATACATACACACACACACACACACACACACACACACACACACACACACACACACACACACACACATACATACATACATACATACATACATACATACATGTTGTGTCTACGAATGCATCATATACCTGTGACAAACTTAGTTTACTTGGGCATATTGCAGTCCAACACAAACGTTTACGCACCACAGGATCTCGTAAAACGTTGAGTTTCCGAACAGTCTGTAAATGTAGCCCGTAAAACCAGACATCAATCACCTTGTGCTTCCCGTATGGTAACAGCGACTGGAAATGTTAACACCCCGCTCCTTTGTGAGGCTGCTGAGGTATTAAGCTTTCTCTCAGATTTCTCTCAGATTTCTGTCCGTAAAGTCTTGTGGGCGACTGTACCTTGTGATAAGAATTGGGCATGTGGGAATGCTGAAAGAATTCCCGCAAATAACCATTTTCACTGACTACTTGCACATCACACAGAATAAGTTTTGATTTTCTAGAAATTGCGAGGACTACACAAATTCATATAAATTTCACTCCAAGTCATTTTCATGCAATGTTGGTGTAAGCTGCCTTTTGCTGGAAAAGTTAGGCTCTCTTACAAAAAAAGCGTTTTTTTCTTTCTTTCTGCGCATGCTGTGCTGGCGATATTGAGAAAGGGAAGGCAGCAGTTCAGACGCTGTTCCAGGAGGATGTTTTCTCGATGTTAGACAGTGCGATTGACTGCACTGTCCTTTCTGCGCTCAACACTATGCTGTATTCTGTGTCTGTGTGCACAGGTGACAACTGTTCCGAGTAACCAGCTGGTGAATTGAAGAAAGTTGCTTGATCTATTTGCATTAAATGCTGTGTATCATGTAAAAGCCATGTTTTCCTAAAGAAGAACTGAAGTTTGGGCTAACTGGGGTATAGATTCACGTCAACGTCTCAAGCACCAAACAAAACGCGTAAGGAAGGAGGAACGGAAGGAAGGGAGGAAAGGAAGTAGATAGATAGATAGATAGATAGATAGATAGATAGATAGATAGATAGATAGATAGATAGATAGATAGATAGATAGATAGATAGATAGATAGATAGATAGATAGATAGATAGATTGATTGATTGATTGATTGATTGATTGATTGATTGATTGATTGATTGATTGATTGATTGATTGATTGATTGATTGATTGATTGATTGATTGATTGATTGATTGATTGATTGATTGATTGATTGATTGATAGATAGATAGATAGATAGGCTTATGCTTAAAGAGGAAGTACTACGGGGCTAACTGAAAGTAAATGACCTAATTAAAACAATATGAATCCGCACAAATCAACATGGCAATCAGAACACAAATCAACACAGAAAGGCACAAACTAAAAGAACTAAAAAGAATCCTCACCCAAATAACTCATGCACAATAAAAGATACACAGATGAGGAATGAAGCATACAGCAGCTTGTGTGAAGAACAAATGACACAGTTATCTGAGTGCTTGAAGATGTAGTCTGCTTCCATAACATCTCGCCTAATCCTTCTCTTGTGCCTGAGCAAGAAGTATGCAGTATTAAAAAAAGGGCCACTGCCTGCGCTAACGCCATGATCACTAAGCAGCTTCTGGCTTTCTTATCGACATCGTTAGCATGTTCCCTTGATCTAATATTCATGCACCTACCCGTGTGCCCCGCATAACAATGGTCACATTAAAGGGATCTTAAGTGAGCAACTTATGACTTGCATTCTATATATATATGTTCTTATGCTTGACGCTACACTGGCTGTGCGAGCGGTAATCGAAAGTATGCTGCTATTCTTACGACAGCTCCGTACGGTGTGCTTCCTATCTTCTTTGGTGCCGCAAAAGTTATATCAATACCACATCAACTATTCCTTGCGCTCGAGAATCTGAATGACATGGAGTACTGGCTCTGGAAATAGCTGCATTAGGTGTCTTTACTTCCAATCCACGGTTTTTGTGTAGGAGGAGGGGACCTGCGTACGGTGGGCCTATATCTATTGGCTCGGGCCTAGCGCCTGCTCTAATTTTTTTTTAATAAGGTGTCATGTGTAATTAACCTTACACCTCTTCACTCGTGGTAGTTCACCAAATATGACACGGGAGAAAGAAAATACGTCGTCAGAAAGCATTGCTGATTTGGGCTCTCTTCAGTAAAGGAGCGAGTGAAGGATGACATGTCTCTCTGTGTTCTCTCTACTATTTCGACAAACACAACCGGTACACGAAAGATAACATTTAACATCACATGACGACTGCCGTACGCCGTCAACATCACTACCGAGTACCGTCAATGAACACAAACAGCCCAGAAAGCGTCGCTTCCACCAACTCCCGCTGTGCGTGGGAACTGCATATTTTTACAGCGAAGCTGTCTATGCCTACCCTCCCGAAAAATCGTGGCGGCAAACAGAAAACGTCTGGCGGCAAAGCCAACTTTTTTGCGAATGCTGTGTAGCTGTCAATCTAATGTAGTTATATTAAAAAAATATCATACTGAAATTGACCGCTGAGACGACTCTATCATTACGCCGAATTTTATTTACTTGTCATAATTAGTTAGTTCACAAGGAAGTTGTAAACGTTACAGAATTCCCATCTGCTGTCAATACATGGGCAGCTAAAGAGGGAGTATGGTTACAGAAAACGGCTGTAACTCTTGTTTAAACAAACCTTTCCCGAAACTGATGATATGACAATTAGCAGCTAAGACAAGTATAACATTACGCCGAGTTTCACCTACTTTTCTTTATTACGTAGTTTATAGTGAAGTTCTAAATATTGTGCAATTCCCGTCTGCTGTCAATATGTGGACTTCTACGGGAGGGAAACGGACAGCCCCGGGGTTTGTCCGCTAGAACAAAACTCTAGTCCTTCCAAGTTCCATTCGCCTAATTAACTAAGAAGTATGCTCAATCGGAAATTACAAACGAACGCGTTTTATTTCGTGCACTCTTTTCGACTGTGCCCCGTCGTCGCTCGCGTCGAGGCTCGGTTTAACGGCCACCTGCGACTAAACGGCACTCCGTCGCAACTACGTCGACAACACCTGCGTCTTTTGTGAAGGCGTCGTAAAAGTCCTTCGGTGGTGGCAGAGCCACTGGCGGTATCACAGCGACCACAAGGTCATCGTCACTTGCGTGACAAGGTAAAAATATAAAATAACGAGAAACGAGACAAGACAACAAATGATTGTGTATTTCTTTGTATTTCGCATAAATGTCATACACATAATTATGTATACGTTACGTACCAACAAAACTCTATATCAACATAATTTATACCATCATAGAAGCTTCGCTGGTCAACCACTTTCACAAGGTAGAATGGCTCCTCAATGTTTATTTTTAAAGCGAAGCCGTTTATGACTAGGGTTCCGTGCATTTATGTTCTGCGTGTGCAAAAACCGTGCGCCGATTCCAGAGATGGTACAATCCCGGGCCGACCCGCGGCGGAGGTGGAGCAAGCTTCAAGCACTCCGCCAACTTGCAAAAATAAGTTGAATATCGTCGGTCCAAATAGAACCCGTATCAGATATCATAATGGCAAGAGCAAATATTACACTTTGACCCATGTCGCTCATGTCTACGTTCGCAACGCCCTCTCTTTGTCGGCGTTCCAAGCACTTGCGTATCTACTCTCCTTTCCTACCGCTCTCCCGTGGTGGCGGTGCCGTCGAAACATCACGCGTTTCTAGTTTCCCTCTACTCCTCGGGCGGCAATGCCGACATCCACGCAATATATATATATATATATATATATATATATATAAATCGCAGCATATGAGTTCGTACCTTTGTTCAAAATGCTGTGTCACCTCTGTGTGGTCTGCTACAAAGCTTCGCTGGTCATCCATTTCCACAAAGGAGAACGGCCCATGATTTTTCTTTCTTTTTCTTTTTTTGCACAGGCGTACATATAGGGGGGGAGGGGGGAGGGTTCTCTGAAGCTGTTCATTTTTGTGATTTTAATAAAGTATTTCACTGTCGGGGGTGGGGGGGGGGGGTAGTTAGCACCGTTGTCTGTTCTCTTTATTTTGTGTCCTGTTTGGAACCTATGATATCAAGCTGATTTTGTTTGCTTATATTTAAGCCCTTCCTAGTTCGTTCCTTCCTGAATATATTTAGTTCTCCTTCTTTAATTTTTTTTTCTCGAAGCTCACAAGCGCCAGTACTTCCTTGCACTGCCTTAAAGTCAGATATAATAGATTCAAAGAATAGCTTTTACATTTACACGCAGGTGGCTTCATTGGGAAACTTTTCTAGTTCACCATGAAAACAATAATAATTGAAAGGAGCACCTTTCTTTTTTATTCTTTTTTTAAAAGAAGGTATCACGTGCATCACATTTACCCACTGCAAAAAGAAAAAAAAAAGGAGTAGCGCAAGATAATAAAGACAACTTACATTCATAGTATTCGTTCAACGCCTTGCCGCCACACGCAAGCGGGCGTCTACTTTGACATAAAGAGCTTGCAGCAAACAAAAAGAGAAAGAGGAACGCACACGCGCAAGAGCCTTTCAGTGCATCAGTAAGCTTGAAAGATAAAAAAATGTAGCAGAAAAGAACCGGCCGTTAGAAGAGGTCCCTTCCAGACAGAAAAGGCGCGACCGAAGACTATCACTCGTTGTGCAACTGACAACGCTTTGAACACGAATCGTCCATACCTTGTTGTGGCCGCAACACGGCTCGCACTCGACGGCTACAAGCTGTTCTCGACGCTTTTCCTTTTTCACGCGTTGTCCCTTCCTCCTTATTGTCTCCTCCGCGTTTTATTTTCGTTTTACACGGATTTCGCGTTTATTTCGTTTGCTTCTTTCCTTCCTGTCGACCTGCCGCTGAAACGAGCAACCGTGCACGACCTACCGCGTATAGCATCGCCAACCGGTACACTCCCGCAAATGAGGCGCCGCGATTAGGGAAAGGCCGCGCACTTTCCCGCTGCAGCGCCACTTACCGTGACTGCTGCCCACGTGGCCCACGGCTCACCCTTCAGGAGCACGCATTCACGGCGATTACGGCTGCTCTCTTTAATGCTTCTTTTTTAGTGTCGGGTGGAGAGTTGTTTCCTTTCATTTTTCGCTTCACCAACCTCTTCACTTCTCATTAATACAGACCTGGAGTTCTTCTTTTCTTTTTCTTCTTCTAGAAGTATAGATTGCTTTCGCTTATTTTTTCTCCTTTCTTTTTTTTTTTTCTGGCTGCTCTCACTTGGTAACGGGCCTGCTGCTGCAGACGTTAATTAGGACACGGCGATAGAAAAGAAGGATGAAAGAAAAAGCTCAGTGCAATTCCACGATGAACGTAAGCTTATAGGGAGACGCGTCGGTACAGCAGAAAAGAGGGAACGGAGCATTGTAATGAACGGAGATGAGGAAACAGAAATCTTGGCGAGCCAGAAATCCAATGACGACGTATAAGATGGAGTCAAATGGGGTGCACGCGCCTCTATGCCTCGACTCGTCGGCCAGACATTCGGTTGCGTTACATGCGTATAGAACAACGCAATCTCCCACCGCACCCTTTCCATTCTTTATTTCAAATTTCTTTCCTCCAGATCGACATCGAATGAGATCGATGGGACGTTGGCCGGGCTGTTGCAACTGCAACGTCGTCGCGGCGGCAGATTGCGGTGGCGACAAGAGGATTTATGCTGATTGCGTCGGCGTCACCGATTCGGCCCTGTGTGTATGCGCATGCACAGGCGTGCAAATCTGTTGCACGTTTCTGAGCCCGTCCCTGTAGATCCCCAGCGCCTACGGCCGTTCACGGCTTGCGTACTTTGGAGAAGGGGCGCGGGAGCGAGCATCCGCGTTTGCATTTTCTCGATGCTTGAGAAACAGAAAGAAAAAAAAACTGCGCTTTTCCACGAGAACAACTATCACGCCTCGCATCAGCAACCTCCCGTCGTGGACTGTCAGATGTTTATATCTGCGCCACGCCCCTCTTTTTTCTGCCTCTCCCTCTTTACTTCATCTGCTTTATTCTAGCTACCGCTTTGTCCTCGCCACACGTACGTTATGCAACAACGTGTTTATGAAACCTGGTGCAAGCATATTCGTTTGCCGTTACGGCGTAACAAATGCCGTACTAGATATGACCGAGCGCATGCAGTGTCAGGCGCGGAACCCGCAGAGGTGTTTCATGAAGGTAACTTTGCTGTTGTGATGTTGGGTTTGTCATTTGGAAATACTTCCACAATAAAGAAACTGACACGACAAAATTGCTGAGACTGGAGATATCATGAAACGCTGGACGATGCACTGGCTGACAACCGACTACCTTGCTGTTCGGGGAAACTACAAAAACAAAATGCAATCCATGAGTTAGGCTAAACAAGAGCAGTAAAAAAAGGGCGTGGCATAAAAGAAACCGGTAGTCCGCACCGCTACTCGTATTAACTGCATGGCAGCGTCATCTACACATCTGTGTAAATAACGCTGCCGTCCTTTTTGGACAACTACCATTTACTGATGTTCGTTACAAACCACAGATAGAGTGCAGCATCAAAAAAATATATATTTTTTAATTGTGGGATAGCTGCAAATTTCATTCTTCCAGCTGTACAGAGACGAAGGCTGCGGGGAAAGTCACAGCTCTCGTAGAGCTGTTGGGGCTGCTAGAAGTGGTGTCCGCGCAGATATGCACTGGTTCAAAATCAGACTCATGTATGAGGGAAAGTGACAGCTGCTTCAAGGCTAGCGCTGGTACGTAAGCTTTCTTGGCGATCCCAGGAATCGAGATTCACAGCTAATGTTTTCATGGGCTATAGCATCGACTGCAGCGAAACTTGTGGTTCTCGAAAGCGCCGTTGATTATGTCACTCCGCAACCGCAAATTTGTGAGCAATATTTTGTGATTCCAAGGTAGCCCTACAAACACTACAGTTTTGCCTTGCGTCATGGCTCTCGTGAGCAGATGGTATGTAAAATTAGACATACTAGCCACCAAGGCTTTCGAGCACGGCCATGACAATTTATTTCAGTAGCTGCCAAGCTGCTGCGGCATTGACGGCAACGACAGGGTAGATGAGACAGAGCACATGGCTCACCAGGAAGATCAGCGCGTATCATTACCGTTGTCGACAACAGATGCAGCTTGGCAACTTACCTGCACATAGCATTACACGTTGACATTGCAATTCGCCTGATTTTACGAACTCGCGATTATATTCACTCGATCCTGGAGTCCTACTTCGCCTGCCACGCGAGTTCTCCGGCCATGAAACAACTTCTAGCGTGCGGCCTGTGGCTGGGCGTCGCCTTCAGTAACGTTTATTCATTCCTCATCGGAATGGCCAACATTACCGCACGCAAGCCTTGCGGGCGAGATGAGATCGTAAAACACACTATGTGCCATGCACTTTCCAACCTACAACTAACAACGACGTGTTCTCCGTATGACTCTTTGTCGCTTTGACGACAGGCCGTTCTTGAAAGCAAAGATTCTGGGACCTTGGCCACGGACCTCTAGTATGCTCAAGGCCACCAAAGCGATACTGCGCTTTCTGAAAAGAACCAGACTAGACGAGCAGTGCACTTTTATGTGTAGGCGCTTGACTTTCCTTATCTCCCTCTTATTTTTCTTCCCGTTCCCTAAACGCCAACCGGGCGAGACCTTGGTTAACCTCCCTGCCTTTCCTTTTTTTCTCTCTCTGTTCTTGTCTTTTATTCTTCGAGTTTCATTGGCAGCATGTTTTCCTAAATAACAGCCAAATCATTTAAATAACTCTCTTTGCATATGCAAACTGACAACCTATCCACGCCGAGAACATACAAAAGGGAGTTCATGTCTTCCATAATAAGTGCTGATTGTGTGCATAAAATCCTGCACCCGTTCGTTTGCAATTGCATACCCAGCTGTCCGACAAGATATGGAGAGAATGGCTGACGTGGTAGAGAAGGAAACTTCTCCTCTTTAAGAAGCGTCCATGTGACAAACACATGGATGATCTTAAGGGACAGTGCGGGAGATTAGGTGAGTAAAATGCATAGCTTTTCCCGAAATGCTAGTACGAAACCGTCCTTTACTTCTTGGTATTAGTCACGAAACACCTTTACTTCCAATGACCAACGTCAAGATATTTACTTCCGTGACCAATGTCAAAATAGTGACATTGGTCACACAATGTGTTTACTTTCGGGAACCCTATCAGCGCGGACATTTGAACACAGCTCTTCCCAGCTAAAGTCCATCTCTGCTATCATAAAATGCTAGCGCAAGTACCATAACACAAAGGATGTTTACTTCCCTTGTGCACGGTGAATTTCCCGGCATTTTAGAATGTTCCTTCCAGAATCCTCCAGCAACACTACAAAGATGATGTATTGCAGCTATACTGTGCCTTATTACGAAGCACAGCAGGCTAAAATATGAAGGCGTGGCTAAAGTATACAGGGGTATATGCGTGCGCGTGTGCAAGTGGGCAAGCAGTATTTAATTCAACACGCTATTTTACAGAACTCGGGTAGCGTGCCTTGGGTCGACGTTGAAGAACCCCAGGTAGGATATAATTTAAATATTTTAATCTTAAAGAATTAAGTTTTGGAACCCTTTCAGATAATAAAGAAAGCTGAAAGTGGACCACTTAAAGCCAACATATGCGTGGTAAAGCCAAGTGAATGGCGAAGAGAAAGTAACGTTTCGTAGAAAAATACTTTCAGTTTAATGTTGTTGTTTTTTTACCAGCGGCCTTTTAATCATGTGTGCTTGCCTTCAAGCACTCTTTCAAAAACGGAAACACTGAAACATAGTGCCTTCATGCAAGCCCTGTGCGTATTCTTTTTTTTTCTTTACCGTGCAGGTTACCTCTTTATGCGCCTTACCCTGATTATCTGCGTACGTTTTCGTCTTACGTACAGAGTCGGTTCTTCGCGCTATCGTAAGTAGTTTTGGTGTGTACGATGCACATTTCTTCAAAAGTTGTGCGTTCCTACCTTGAGCCTCTTTTCTTTCCCATTTATTATACGTATTGTTGAGGCGTGCATAAACGCAGTATGCATACACGCTTCAGCGTTCTGTGGCGGGGAGCATAAAACCGCAGCTTTTTACTCATTTATTTATTTTCATTCCTAGCATTCTCCCAACACACGGGAAAGAACGCCAACGGGCGTCGGTCCATTTGTGTTGGGAACTTTCGAGCGAGTGCCAAAGCATTAGCGAAATACAGGTATTGGGTAACATGAGAAACTGCCGGCGCTGGCCCAGCGTAATAAGCTCTGGGCACTGCAGTACTAGCGCATATGTGATTTTATTTTATATCAGATTTTTGGGAGGTAAAAGAGGCCCTGCATTACTTCAAGAGTGACGGAGTCCGCGCTGAATTATCGTCGTAAGCGAGGTTCTGCTGCGTGTTGAGTGGGTTTTAAAGGGAAAATGAAAGTAAGAAATAAATTTCAGCATGGCCATTGCCATATAACGGCTGTGCGCCGATGTATGGGCCCTGCCATGCTCTTGCGAACCACAAAGAGAAAGATGTGCGAGATATTATTGAGGCTCAGGCTATCTGTCGGAATAATGACACGTTAGTTAAGGCCCCTTCGGTCGACTTTTTAGAGCTTTTTTGAATGGTTAAAATTTGGATGATGTGGCACCTATGTAATGGGTTAAATAGGTGGTTGTTTCCCGAAAATAAAGTTGTTAAAGTTAACGCATGGTGGTGTAGTCGCCCTTCTGTGCTGGTTCACTGGCACTAAATATGCTTTCAATGAAAGTAAGAATACGTGAAAAGTTCCTTTTAATTTTTTTCAGCGGTGTCAGGTATCGATCACTCTGTATCCCCTACGGGCGCGTCTTTTACATATAGCTGTATGAAATTTATTGCTCATTCTATTGATCAGGAAGATGTAACTTCCATGGAAAGGCTATTAGTACATGCCATAGGCATGAATGATCTTACGGTTACATTTTACCAGGTGTTTGCAATGCTGTAGCCTTTAAAGGTTTAATATAGTATAGCTGATGAATACATAATTAGGATTTCTCTCAAGTCATAATTGCAAGCACATCTTTGATATCGATATCAGTAGCTGCGTCCAAAAGAGTGGAAAAATAATCAATCAACAAGTAAAGCAAACAAGATGCTCACTGAAGAGAGATAAAAAAAATAGAATGAACTGGTTTCTAATGAAAAAAAATGTCATCTTGGAAGAGATAATAAAGCCACTATAATTTATGGTTAGATGCACAGTTTTGTTGATTTCACATGCGAAGCATTCACCTTAATCTGTTCATAAGTATAAAGCGGCTGTAAAGTAAGCACTAGCTTCCTGCAGAAACAATCGAGGATTGAACCGGGTCACTCGATCAATAGACGATACTGGCTTCGAATCAGATAAAACTTTGCTTCTTGATCATATCACTCAGTTATTGATTATCTGAGTGGAACCAGGAGACATTCCCATGGTAGGGAACGTGTTCGTTCTTCTGTTTGATCAAAAGCAAAATGTGAACTTTTCAAAGAACTGGCACGTAGACGCACATACATAAATCTCATACACAGAATAGCCCACCCGCATATATCTTGCAACATATCCCTCGTTTCCCAATTTATTAAACAATTTTCTTTTTCTTTTTTTATTCTCTCCCTTTTCAGAGTCATACGGGCGCTCGCCTTTCAGTTCCACTTCAACTTTAATAAAAACAAGCGTAGCGCAAATTACGACCTTAATTTTCTCCTAAAAAGTGTGCTAAGAGCACCGCGAGAGACTCACGGAAAAGGCACACTCAAGAAACAAACACGCCCACACAGACGCACCCAGACGCAAACAGAACGCGAGAGCATTGATCCATAGGCGAGGAATACATTTGCGAGGATGCTTTTGTTCCAGGCGTCTCCTCTCCCAGTTTTTGTCTCGGTGCCAAACGATAAAGCGGTCGAAGAAAGAGCGACAGAAAAGGAAGGGATGCGCTTTCTTGTTTTCACGTGACGGCACTGAGTGGCCTAGTTTTCCTCACGAAGCGGTTATGGCGACCTCACATAGATGCGCCTTCGAGGGGGAGTGCGGGAGAATCGCTGCAGAAGCAAAATGCGATAAGCGTCTTTCTCGGTCTTTAACGCCACGACCCTTTGTTTGGTCTCAGCCCCCACGTGATTACACTGCCGCGCACTGAAAGGCATACCGAGAGTGGTATTTTAAAATAGCAAAGCGAGGCCGAAAACAAGCCGCTATCGCAAGCTGTATAGACACGTTGTTTTCTTTCAACCATACGTTATTCCTCTAGCTTTTAGCCTTTCGTTTCTTTCCACAGCACAAGAGATGCCTGAAAGAAAGGAGGGGGGGGGGGAGGGGGAGCTTATCTCCAAACTTTGGTTGTCAGAACGCTGTCTTTGAACTCGTGCATAACAGACCCCGTGGCCCCACCCACTTTGATTCCGCAGTTATGCTTCCCTTTATACATTTCTGTCTTCTCATCTAAGTTTCTCGGTGCGTTGTATATTGATCCGTCGTAGCAAGGCAAATATGGAGAAAAAAAAGGTTTAGCAGCATTTTTGCTTCTGACCCTAGTCGCCGACAGGGAAATTTCCGGCCCACTTGTTGACCATTTTCAGACGGTGCTTTTTCACCTATACATCGAAGGCAATGTATAAATATATCAATATAATATATGAAAAGAAGCATACATGAATCGAGCATAGTTCTTTGTTTGTTCCGCCCGAAATTTTAAACCTAGAGCCTTCCTCTTTGCCTTCCTCTTAAACACGTCGAACGTAAACAAAGAACCGTCATTCAAGTCCTTGTTTACGAAGTCAGATTCACCCGACACAGCGAAAGTAGTAAACTTTCAGACCATAGCACTCGGCAGGCAGGTTAACTTTCGGATGCACTGGCCCGATGCTTTCCTTAACTGGTAGAGTTGTGTGTTGGGCATCAGCGCAGATTCCTTCAGAAAAGGAACCTTTTTGCTGCACTTTCGTTGTCTTGGCTTCTTTCGTATACCTACTTAAGTCCGCACGCCTAAGATCAATCGACATACGACTACTCGCGTCAAATTGTATTACATTTATCTGGATCGACAAAGCCTTTGCTTATCTATGTATCAAGGAAACGTGTCCATTTAAACGGATATGTTGTTGCAAGCTTCAAACCACTGCCTTGCTTTCCCGTTTAGGTCGGCAGCTACCGCTCATATCTGCTAGAACCCGCCTTCAGAAGTGCCTCGTTTGCCAGCAAGGCTTCCTCCTTGAGAACAAAAAAAGAAATAAATACTTATACAAGATTTTGTCCGTGGCGCCAACGAAGTGTGTCGGAAAAGCGTTTTCACACTGAACGCTTTCACCGGAAGCAGGCTGCCGAAGGATGGTCGAAGTGCAATAACAGTGCTTGCTTTCCTTCTTGAAAAAGCAGAAGAAAACTGTAAGAAGAGACTGCTCAGGACCTTCAAAAAGTCCGCCGCACGTATCATACACCTCGTGGTAGAGACAGGGCTCGGAAGGGGCACAAGGGAAAGCAGAAGGGATCTTCTTGGTCCGCCACGACGTCCTGCTCTGCCAAGCACACGGTAAAAATACAATAACTCTTAAACAAAAAAAAGACACGTACGAGCGACGGAAAGAAAGCTCGCGCGCGCGCGTTCTCGCTCGCTTCAAGGTATCGGAAAGCAATCCCAAACCGTGAGAAACGACGCCACTCGGCAACATCTGTCGGGAGCCTATTTGCGATGTTCCGTGGTGCACCTACTACTCCCACAACGAAACAGGAAAGAAAGGTCGAGGTAGAAGAAAAAAAATATCTGGAAACGAAAACGAAGGTTGAGCGAGAGACTCTCACAAAAAGAAAAAGCTTGCCGTTGCTGTGTCGCACGTCCTCAAAAAAAAAAAAAAACGGGAACGCCGGCGTTCTAGCTGCGGCCCGCTCTCATTTTCGCAAGTTTTGGAGGCGGGTGTTCGCAAGCTCCTTGTTGACACTCCTTCGTCGGCGTCGTCTACGGTGAACGTTAGAAGGGCAGTATACATTTTCTTTTTCTCTCTCTCCAAGGGTCTGTGCTTACTTAGAAGGGTGCGTACTGAAGTAGCCGAGTGCATCTTGACTTCACTTTTACTTTCTGTTCGATTTCTTTTTCTTCATTTTGTGCGTGAATCTTAGTTTATTTCTATTTTGGGCTCGTTCCTCGGTATACATCTTTAGAGAGGCTTTCCTCCCACCTATCGCCACCACGAGACCACCTGCTTCGTCCTTTGCCAAGTTTACAAGAGCTTGTTCAACACGTGTGTGCTTGGCTATGTTAGGCACATTAGCATACAAATTATTTTTGGAGAGACGTTTCAAAGTACTGCAACTGAAGCATTCCTGAGCTGCCTGAGCGTATCAAGTGGTAAGGGAGCTTACGAGAGCAAAGTCACGCTTATGCTGAGACCGGTGTTCGTTTCTGATTAAAGAAATGCGCATATTCAACTAATAGGGACGGTTAACGTAAAGTAAGCACTTTTATTAATCATGAACATTTCTTAGGGCTCCTTCTCACAAACCGTGCGAGCTAGTCCCAGCTACCTATTTCACGACCCTCTGTTTCCATTTCTACAATACCAGTGTAGTAGTCTTTGTTTTTTTTTTTTTATTGCAGAGTTTAGTGCTGAGCTAATACTAGACTAGTTTGTGTACGTTCGTTTGCAATTGCAGGAGGCTGAGTACTTCCCACGTCAGGAGGCTGAGTACTGCCCACGTCAGTGAAGTTAGACCATGAAACATCATACGATGCAGCTGGGATGCGTTATGTTCTGTCATTGTTTCAAGACGTGGGGTTGTCTCCCGCTGATCCCCAAGTAAAAAGCAAAGTGTTTCCAACTTAACTGGCCAGCAAAGTAAGTGGCTCGCACGCGTTGCTGTGGCATTGGCACGGGATCATAATGCATGGGGCTAAGGAGCGGCAATAATTAGCGCAAGTTCCAGCAAAATTCATTGTTACCAAACATCACACATTTATTTCTGTGTGCAGGCTCTGCTATAAACTTTGTCATGCAGTCTACTGCTTCCTTTCATCACTCGCGAACTTACCTATTGAATCGATTGAACTCCGAACGATTTTTCGCGTACTCCAGAGACCTTAAAGCGCATTCTAGGCCAATGCTCCGAAAGAACATCCGCGTTGAAGGCCTTACTCGCGCTATTAAGGTTCTTGCGGTCCACGGGGCTTCACGACAGACTCTAAGAATGCCACCCCCTACCGCTCTGTAGTGTACGCGCTTTGTTCGTGTTTGTCCCTTTTATTTCCCCCTTCCACTCTGTTTCTCTTTTTATCCCCCGTAACCCTTCCCCCTGCGCAGGGTAGCCAACCGGAACTACCTCTGGTTAACCTCCCTGCCTTTCTCTGCATTATTTTCTCTCTCTCTAGTAAAACACAACATTAGTCAACAAGCCTGGCCTAGGTGGAAATTTGCAACGTTTAATAAAGCTCCAGAAACCTCTCAACTACATTCGCAAGCCCCGCTACTGACAGTTGGCATGCAGACATTTTCGATAGCATGAAATTGACGATAGCGTCCCACTCGGACTGCATGTGATACGGTAACAAACCGAAAGTTAATCGTTTAGAGGAACTGAGTTAAGAAAGAATGGCTATAAAATTTATGTTTACCATCTTCAGGCTAGTGCGAAAGCAGGGGGGAGGGGGAGACAAACAGGAGGAAAGACAGGGAGGTTAGCCAGTGTAAGTACCGGCTGGCTACCCTGTGCTGGGGAAAGGGCTAAAGGGAAAGAAAGGAGAAAGAAGAGGAAAAAAGGAAACCATAAAATTCACGCAGTAACATGATACTACGCGCTGCAACACTCAAAGACGGTCGCACAATTCGCATGTCCTTAAAAACTTAAGCAAAGCCCTTAAGGCCTTGAGTGCGGAAGCCCGTCTGGACCAGTGTCCTAGTGCTTTTTCCTCTGTAAAGGGGCGATTGTCCAGTTTTTCGAGCGCGGTCACGAGCACTTTTCCTCGCACTTTGTAACGGGGACAGTCACAAAGGAGGTGCTCAATCGTCTCCTTGCAGCCGCAGCAGGATAATTATTGGAAGAGATGGGAAAAATAAATAGAAGCACACACGACTATGCTCAAGTGAAGGCACAAATAACGAGATACCTTTTATAACAAAAATCTGTCGGCCAACCGGATACGTTAACGTCTGGAATTTAAATAAATAAATGAGGACTATACCAAAGTACCCTGGTAAATATATAACCCCCTGTGGATGCGTCATCCTCCTACTATAATGGCTGGACCGATAACGAAAGCAACTATCGATTTCTTAAGCACTTTCGAAGCAGGTCCACCAACGTCACTCTTTAACAAGAAAAGAAAGAAAAAAAGCATGTACATAAAAGCGCCGCTCCGCAAAGTGCCGACTTGTTCCTAAAATGACGAAAGGGAAAAACGGACAGTGCTCCAGCGAACAGACTTATCTATATGTGGTCTTTAAGTGTCTGTGTGCGTGTTTTTTTTCTTTTGTTTTTTTTCCTAAAGACACTGTTGGGCTCTCTTGGCACTTTTCGCTTTGATTCCGGCTCCCATCGTGAAGCAAAGATTTCCTCGGGCAGATACCCCAAATTATAGCAGACTATCAGAGGCACTTTTTCTGCGTCGCAAAGTCCCACTGCTGAAAACGTTTTTTTTTTTTTCTTTCTTGCATATTGATTAGCACCTACTCAACTTATGCCTTCCTCTATTTTTTTAAATAATATAGTTTTAAAATGTGCTTCTTTGTTTTTTGCTAGTGGAGGCAACATTCTTGTACACTTTTGGGAATACTACTTTTCGGATAACTTGACGGGCTGCTTTAAAAAGCATGTATATTCTATCAAGTTGGAGAACGCAGCAATGCCTGAAAGGCTGGCTTCCTTAGATCATAGTGGCAGGGTTAACTTGATAAACAATTATTACTTGCTTTTGCCTGTGCTGTAACTTCTCCGCTGAGTGTTGAATTATGTGTGAGTCGGCACGCTGCGTCCGAGTGCGGATGTGTTGTGCGAGCACGTCAATTATTTTTTCTACTCAGATTGTTTACACAGTATGGGAATGCTTGAAATGAACTTTATGTTACTTTGATATACGTCTGTTACGCATATCTGTATCCAGTTTTTTTAACAAATGTTCTTAACGGCAGAAACACGTCTGCAGACGTTCCTTACCAATAATGTTGCTTGCTAGACTTCCAAGGTGAGAAATTCGCTTGTAAGAAGCACGATTGCAAAATGCTATCGCGTAGATCGTTATGCCTATTTCCAGTGACCTAGTTTAAATTAGAAGCTCCCAGACACAAACGCAAGCACACACATGCAGATCGTGCGGTATGGCACTAAGAAATTACCAGTTGGGCAAAAAATGATAAGAACACATGGAACACACAAGCGAACTATGCGTTCTTGTGTCTCGTATAATGATGACGGTTATGATGGCTTCACAAAACGATAGAAACGTGCGAGTTAAAATGGCAACATGAAGCAATGGCGCAAGGAGCACGGCCTGGCTGAACTGGCTGGTGCAGGAAACTCTTCCTCTTCTATGGATTTCTCTTTAAACCAAAAAAATTATTTGCTATTTGTTTTCCTAAACTTCGTGTGACACCGAGTATGTGCGCCTGTTTCACAAGGCGTATAGAAAACTTAAATATATTTGCACATGTGCCGTACACCTTTTTGCATACATCATTCCTCCCCGTTATTATTTGTACAAACATTGAACATCGCCGTCGTTCCCGTGTCATCGTGTTCCCGCGTCGTCCTCTCACAGCGTGCATCCGCATACGCTGGTATTTGCATTTCGGCATAGCTCTTGATTGGTGCAGTAGAAAAGCACACATTTTGCATCAGATTAAATATCTTTTTAGCCGGTGAAGTGCATAAATATAAACACTTCATTAGATTGCACTTTACATACACAATCTTCTTTATGTAGCTGCACCAAATTAAATATATTGCGCCCGGCAGACAGCACAATTCTTACCCTTCAACTAAATTACTCCATGGTGCAGCTCCTACGAGAAATCAAAATGCTTAATTGAATCATTAACATGATTGCGCTATATTTCTAATTGCTTATCTTACTGCACATATTTCAATTAGCGAATTTTAGCCTGTTAGTTCGCAAGGCGTACCGTACCCACTTGGAACGAGTTCTCAGGACTGCGCCATTTTCGGGTTAATCGTCAAAGTGTCTGACGAAATGCATTGGTGTTCCGCTTACTTTTGTACTGCAAATGCATAAAACTTCCTTTTCATAAAAACTGTAAGTGGACCAACAGGGCACTCTTAACGGAAATTTGATGGCGCATATATCGAAACCGGTGCTATCCTCAGAATTCGTGCCAAGTCGATATCCCTTGCATATTCACTTGCTAATTTTGTAGATTGAAACATCTGGCGTAAATCAAATAGTTGAGAAAGTGAGTTAGCGTAGTTGTTGAATTATTCAATTGGCCATTATGATATTTCGTAAACATAAAGGCCGCGTCATCGAGCAATTTGTATCAAGGATTACAATTCTGCTATCGGCTTCAAGTAATTTAAACAAAAAAATCTGGTGCAGCTAAAAAAAGGCATTGTATAGGACGAAAATATACAGAACTCTATGCATCGCATTTACTTGCATAGATTTCATTAAACGCTTCAGTAAAGCCTGGCATCACATTGCTTTCAACATGTTCATTGGATTTGCATAATATTTCTGTTCAGTTTCAAGGCTGCACTTCTATATTCCTGGCGAAATTCTAAGCAGTAGTTCTAGACTTGCGCAAACTGCGTGTTTAAATGTCAGCCGCGGTAATCATCACGTATTCATTTTTTAATTGCGCTCCTCTCTTACTCGATCCGGGAATTCATATATGTTAAGTACTTCATATTTGCTTGCTCTACTTTTGTAAGAAATATTTTCGGTTACTAAGGCATGTACCAGTCCAGACGGGTCGCTTTTTTATTAAAAATAGCTATTTGGCTAACGCTACTGTTGCTGGCACCATGTTTTCTTTAGTTTGGACGACAGGTTATATAAATACGACCATGTATGTAGGTACACTCATTTGAAGGTAAAATGATCTCTTACATCTTTCGCAGAATTTCAGCGTTTACGACTCCCTTCGAAGCAGAAAATTTTGTAAAAAGCTCTATATTCAAGTAACATTTGTAAAACTACGCTTTCAACCGCGCTTTCAAATGCCACCTCTAAATATTTACATGTACCTACTTGGTCTGGCTTTCTTCATTTTGTCCGTTTTGCGAATGGTTACACTCAAGTGATTACATTTTACTGAACTGTCGTCGTTCCTCCTTTGCGAGGAAAGGACTGTAAGTGCCAGTGCGACAGTTTGGCCTGCTCTTTAACTCTCCTCCTCTGTTCTCTTTCGGGGCGTTTGTACTGGCTCCCTGCCACTGGGACATATGTATCACCATGGAGAAATTTGCTTACGAATATAATCGATTTTATTGTTTGCCATATTAGTCTTTTGTTTCTTCGTTACTTTTTTCGTTTTGGATATTTCTTGCTATTGTGTTCATTCAGTATGACTCATAAACAATGAGCGTCTCCAGTCTTTTTGCTTTCATCATCTTTGGTTACTGCCAGTCAAATTTTTTTTCTAGTTAATCATTTTAATACGCTGAGAAGAACCACCTGAAGCATAACCTGTCAACCGGAGTTGGTAGATGCCACTGCTTTTAGGGCCATCATCAGCATTGGCATTATCATTATCATGAACAACAACAGCGAGAACATAGCTAGCAGCCAGGCTGTGGCCTATGCTAGTCTGCTTCATGCATGTCCTGGCGCCGAGCAGTGCGCCACCATATTCAAAAAGCTAGAGTCAAATAATATCTGGTCCACACAGGCAAATGATGTTGTTATCACAGCACAAGAATTCATGATTAAGAGAGCGCTAGAAGAGCGAAAGGCAGGGGTGTTAATTAGGCGCAGGTCCGGTTTGCTATCGTGCACTGAAGAAAAGGGACATAAGGACGATGAAGGAGAGGAAGAAAAATAACGGAAAACAGGAGGTATAGACTCTCTGTGCATCAAGTCGAGAGTAAGGAGGAAAGAGTACTGGCGACGTTATTATTAGCGATGGCCTAGAGGCAGGAACACTGGGAAAGGATTATAAATAAGAAGGATGTAACGATTTGTAGGACGAACTTGTGTCCTCAATGTGGCGAAACATTTAATCCGCAATAACATGAGCAAGCGCTGTCGACATTTGTCAGATGAACTGACACGGCTCGAGTCCGTTCACATGTAAAACGAATTACTTTCTTGTGCTACCGTGCGCGTTTCTTGGGACGCGGTATTTTGCCTAATAGAGAGAAGAATTCTGGAGCGCTCTCGACAGCCCTTTTCCTTTTCCGCCACAGCCACACTCTTCAGCTCTGGTGACAGCGGAGGAGGACTACGGCGGCGGGAGAGGACAGTCGCCTTTAACGCCGCCGCGCGAGCCGCCGGAGGCAACACACAAAACGAATCGGCTTACATAGTCACCTATACTACCATCATAGATGATGATCAGCTCTTTTGTCTACAGAAACGCGCAGTAAAACAACAAACGCTACCTAAATATTATCTCTGCAACATAAGTACGTCTTCAGGGGCCATCATTCTTTTAAGAAAGCAAATAGCTTTACAGAAACATTGTCATACGCCTGGTCGTTCGCTTCGCTAGCCCCTTATCGCTCATAGATATAAAAACAGGTGATGTAAGGTTCTGAAATTTGCTTTAGCAAGCGCCCCCAAGACAAATCCTCATCCAAGGAGAGATGGAAGAGCGACGATAGCGCCGTGCCTATCAAAAACGCCTCCGGTATGCTTTGAAGTGCGGCCTGAGAAACGCGGTGGGTGCATGTGTTCGGCTATTCGTGCGCATTGACTAATGTTTGATGCTTTCTGCAGAGTTTTTACCTCTGCGCGAGTCATCGTCGATTGTACGGCTGTTGGTGGTGTTCATGTAGGTTTGATAATGTTCCATACTACTCGCGGCCCGGTGGAACAGCCTGAATACACGTGGCTATCTCTATGTCTTTTTTAAGATGATATTAACAAATCTTTCATTACATCAATCGTGCCTTCCTCGAAAGTGATAATGTGACTATAATGAAAGTGAACACAGGTAAAAATAACAGGGATACAGGTACCATCTTGCCGCACTGACATTATGTCTGGGTATAGCCAGCGTGCAACCCTCCCCTCTCAGCTCAAATGACGTTTACACAGCTCCGTCTGAGTTCTTCTTAAATAGCGCTGGCGTCTCCTCACTCCCTTTTGGGTCGGGCACTTACTTTATCGGCAGCAAGGGGCACTAACACACTACCCTAAATTCATTGCCCAACACTATCTCCGGTAGTGCTTGCTGCGTAAGAAAAAACAGGAACTTATTTGCTGGCTCCAAGCTTAGCGAAAAAATCCGAGTGTTAGTTGCGCACTCGCAGCCGGTGCAGCTTGCCGACCAGCTCAAAGTACTCCAAGCTGCGAACCCAGCCCGAGATGAGATGGACACCGAGACGAGCCGAAGCTCTTTTAATAAAGCTCTTCGCTCATTTGAGCTGATCCCCGTCGCTCGTGCATCTCTCATCACCAGCCTCGTCGAGATGCCTCACTCTCCCAGAACCACTCAGGCCGGCGAGATGAGCAGCACAGATCTCCTTGATCCATTCCTAACGATCTCGACGCCGCTGCAGAGATGAAGATGCGTGCCGAGCCCGTCACGCGACTAGAAACGCGCCCCAGCCGTTTCGCATCAGTTGCGTGCAGTGTAGTGACTGTGCACGTCGTCCTGCCAGCGTAGAAAATAAGAAGTAGTCGACACAGTGGAGATTTTTGGCAGACGTACAGGTGCTATGGCAATCGCATTACAAACCTACGACAGTGCAACGGCGAAGCTAGTTAGCTAGCATTTATTTTAGCTGGCGTAGACAGACCGACGGACAGACAGACAGACAGACAGACAGACAGACAGACAGACAGACAGACAGACAGACAGACAGACAGACAGACAGACAGACAGACAGACAGACAGACAGACAGACAGACAGACAGACAGACAGACAGACAGACAGACAGATAGATAGATAGATAGATAGATAGATAGATAGATAGATAGATAGATAGATAGATAGATAGATAGATAGATAGATAGATAGATAGATAGATAGATAGATAGATAGATAGATAGATAGATAGATAGATAGATAGATAGATAGATAGATAGATAGATAGATAGATAGATAGATAGATAGATAGATAGATAGATAGATAGATGCACTGCAGCAAGTAAAATTATTGTAACCTAAACTGGGAGGTTGCTAATATGAATTATCGCTCCTTTCCGAGCGCTGTTCCACAGGGCATTTCTTGCCATTTCCTTGAACAGGGGTGTATGGAACATTCTCCTCCTGCACGGAGATTTTCGACAGGAATTGAATACAAAAGAATACTTTAGGAAACCGCGTCGCTTCCTAAACAGATGAACACAATGCAGTGGTGCCTACCAAAGGGACTAAGCTTACTGATTTCGCCACCAGATTTGGCCGCCGGTGTTTCTTCGACGCAGCGTTATTATATCGCGAAAATAAGTTGATACAATTACATTGTTGAAAAAAGCCGCATTATGACAAGGTGATCGCTGCAACATAAAAAAAACAATGTTTCCGGACCCACAGAAGTCATATCCTTATGTGTTTGCTCCACATGTGCGTATAGAATCATATTGACAAATATTGCACTGAAACGCCCAATATGAAATCTGCAGCTAAGTAACTGTGGGCGCTGATGTAAATCCTGTTAAGCTAGCTGTACTAATAATACAGCTGTTATTTTACACATGATTGTTAGAAAAATATCAAAGCTTATGTTAGAGAATTTTTATTATGCGCTAGTTACATAGTGCTTGTTTTTTTCAAAGCTGGTGCCATGTAGTCTTAAAGGTATTCCTTTTTGTCTCTTAACTTCCGCCACAATGTCGTTCGTGCAGGTTCCTTGAGAGCAAATCATTTCCCTCTCTACATATTGTACTTAGAATGGAATATTGGTGTTGGGCTCTACGCTCCTCATTGACTGCACTATGGTTTGCAAGGTTTTGCACATGTGCTGTGTGTTCAAATTTATTGTACCGGATATTTCGCTGTCAGGTCATGCGATGTGTGCGGGTAACACGTGACTGTTTCTCGAACCTGCGACCAGTCGTGCCTTTATATTTATAGTGTTGCACTGTATTAAAGAAGACCGAATGCCGCGGAGGGTGCATCAATAAAAGCGGCTCCCTCTACTCAACGTGATGAAGCAACCTAGGTTCTGTGATAGAGCACACCGTTAGGAAGCATGTCGCGGGTTTTGGCGTCATTTGCGTGCTGACGTGATGCTTCCTTCGGTAATGGAAGCATCATATCGAGAAACAACGGCAAATGGCAAGTCATAAAAGGGAACACGCAATATATTTGCTTCAAGTTTATATTAATTTTTTTCCTCGGTTGTGACACAACCAGAATTCGTTCTTGGGAATCAAAATGCGGTAGGCACTGTTTCCTCACCTCTTGTTTTTTTTTGCAAGTACTTTCTTCTGTTTTCTTTCTTTGAACACTGCGAGGCACTTTCTCTCGTCGTACGGTCCCTCCGCGGTCGCTTGATTACTTTTTCTGTGGGACTGGAGATTATGCGAAAGAAAGATTTGCGCGCCCGGAATTTGATTAAGACATCATCACTCGCGCAAGCCACCATCGGCGAACGAACGTTGTGGGAAAGATTATGTTTGTGGTACCCCCGAGAAATCCTTTCATTCCCGAGTTCTTGTTGGTTTATTTCTTGGCAGCGACTTTAGGTATAAGCGATTGGTTTTTTTTTTTCTTTTTCTTATTTCCTTTCTTTGCCTGAAGTGCCGGAAGAAAGGACGTGACGCGTTCAATAACTTGCACACTCTCTTATAACTCGACGACTAACAGCTCAAAACCACACAGCTGTAGTATAATCATAACACGTCTTGCGAGCATAATATATATATATATATATATATATATATATATATATATATATATATATATATATATATATATATATATATAAATTGGTTGCTCGAATATTCGCTTAAAGTAAATTTAAATATTTTGATTTGCCTATTTAAGTATAGTTCTGGCCAGGAATTGACCCGAGCAGGAGTTGTGAAGTAATGTAGCAGGGAAATTACACAAGAATAAAACAGAAGAGCAAAAACCTCAAATAAATTTGGACGCGGAGTTACATAAAGCCAATGAAAAGCAATGCATTCTATTTCCACAGGGAAACTACCGGCTTTAAAACAGCTTGGTGGTAAGGCGCCCGCTATTCAGGTAACGGTGAAAAAATGAAAGTAAGCCAATCAAACTTAGTTTTATCATAAGACAAAACAAACGCAATCAAGTTAGATTACATTTAGCACAGATAATCAGTTAGAGACGCTGGAAGGCACATGCTTCCTCCTACACCATTTCGCTTAAATGTGGGCTAAGGTTGTACGAGTGATGTAAATAACTAAAGATATACCAATACACAGCAAACAAATGAAAAACAGCCAAATTGTGGTGACGTGAGTAACAGTCAAGCGCCCATGTTGAGAAACACTAAATGAAGTTCAAGCGCATGCAGAATATTATTCATTCATTCATTCATTCATTCATTCATTCATTCATTCATTCATTCATTCATTCATTCATTCATTCATAAAGTTCAAGCGTATATGCACTGTCAGTACTTTGAAGCAAGAGTGCAAACCAAATAAGTTGCGCACAGCGTATAATGCACTCTATGCTATGTCTGAAGAAGGTGACGGTCTAAGAATAGCCCCTAAAGAGAGAACGACCTACTCTTTGCTTTAATCTTGACAAGCAGTTCTTGCCTCTTCTAATCATAAAGCGGACAAGCGAAGAGCACAAGAGGTGTGACCTCCTCTGGTTAACCAAGAGCACATGAGGATGATTCAGCGCGGCATATTTTATGTGGCAAGTGGTGAGTGAAATCTCGTTAAGAGAAAAACTAAATTTTAGTTCAGGGTCCAAAGCATGAACAATAAAATTTTTCGCTGCATTGTATTGTGTTTGTGGTAACCCCGAGAAATCCTCTCATTCCTGAGTTTTTGTTAGCTTATTTCATTATATACGTTGGAGTGTCTGTACACGTTGACAGACACGTTGACAGACACCATTGCATAGAGAGCTCCTTCACAATGAGGCTTATATTTAAGGCTGTGATGAGTTAGTCGACTACTAAGAGGCTTCACGTACGACCTCAGCGATAGCTAGCTTTATATTACCGAATGAGATAGGGTAAAGCAAAATAATCTAATAATGCTTATCTAAACACCAACTTTCTAGATATTATTCGCTTTCATCAATTCGGGTAGCTAATTGAGTTTCTCAATTTCTTGATTTGAAGAAAAAGCAAGCCGCCCTGTTCACTCGACTACCTTGCTGAAATCATGCACGGTGAATAACTGAACCAGTTTGTAGAATACAGGGTATTTCACTTAACTTGCACCAAAACTTTAAAAAATGTGCAAGTGCTACGTAGCTGAACAGAGCCAAGGGAATGTTGTTTGCCGTCTCTTGGAGATACTCAGATAATGTTATGCATCCCGCTTAATTACGTATTTAATCTGAATTCATTAATCATTTCTCAATTATGTTAATTGGATGGAAAGTGTCAAGGAGAAAATTGTAGAGGAACATGAAAAACTCCCGATACAGATTTTTGTTGCTCAATACGTGCTACATAGAAGTGTTTTTCCGCGCGTGAAAGAAGCCCGCGAATACACGCAAAGTGCCTCGAGTGGCAATCCCGACGCTCGCCTGTTTTTTTCTGACTGGCGTCGGGTTACTGAAGTTTGAAGCCAAGTTCTGAAAACACCCTAATTAGCATTTTGACTGCTATGGCATCGCTGTTAACAGAGAAACAAATACCGAAACATTGACCTCTGTACCTCATCAGGATAATTATAGGCGGGCTTGGCAATCTGCGATGTTAGGGTATGAGAACGAAACATTTTCCCGCTTAGTCCACAATTGTCTGGACCTTTCTAAAAGCAACGGAAAGTTGTTGCCATCAAAGAAGTACGAAAATCATCGTTAAGTGGATAAAGTTACGAAAAGCTACCCTGACAACAGGCTGAACATAAGTGCGCATATATGGCCAACTGATGGCCAGCAATATTCGGCTAGCATGCGGCTTGCAGGCAAACGGAACGAACGCAAAAGATTTCCAGGCAAATTGCTACACAGGCCCGCGGCGCCATCCGGCGAACCGACGTGCAACCATCCGGCGTAGCAGGCAGGGACTACATAAAATAGCAACACCGCGGGCGCTTTATCGATTTGGGCTGGCACGGAGCGACGCCGCAGTTAGAGTAACTTCCGCCAGATGGCAGCCGCACTCCGCTAAGACGTAGAAAGCGCTCAATTTTTAAAAGTAGCGCCATCACCGCGGTCCTCCCCCGCTCCGCGTTCATTTTTCATCCTCCCGCGCCTTGGCATCCACGGGGGCGCCGTCAGCACTGTTACAACGTAGCAGATTACTGCAGGCATGTTTGGGCATGTCCTATTTCATTCGCTTTTCTCAGAAGTTGCGTCTTTAATGTTTACGTCTGCATCAGTAATTAGAAAAGTGTTTCCTTGTTATCAAGCGGACACTTAGCATCAACATTCGCTAAAGGGAAGCCATGGGATGCTTTATTCCGTGCGCGTGCGCACCCATTTTCTCTCATTTGGTTGCGGTCGCGTGCTGTGCGAAATGCTCTGTATGAATACAAAAATCTCTGCGCAAGCACAGTGTCATGGTACATCCGATTCTTCCAGTCGCGCCTTATCTGGCGCGCATATTGTGCTTGGCTTTGGTGCACCCATACAGCTTTAATTTACTCTCAACGTCCAGCACGTTTGGTGCCGTCGACAGAACTCGGATAACGTGTGACCACTTTGATGCTGGCGTCAAGGTAGAATACAGTGAAACATTTGGGGCGCTCCGAAAATTAGTTGACGATCTCATAAAGTTTCGTGCACGGCGCCACAGAAATACCCTACGTGTCCCTTCGGGCAATAAGATTGGGAACAAAGCTGTGTTGCGAGAGCAGAAGCGCGATTAGTTTGTCATTACTCTTTTCTCTGTTGCAGTCACCGCATTTGCGTGCGCGTGTGCCATGTGGTCATTTGCGACCCAATGCTGTGGTCCTCGCATCTCTGTAGGCACCACACCTCTGCGTAACATTCTTCGTGACAGTCACGGTGTTGTTTCGCCGTGCAGTTGCTGGGAGGAATAAAAGAAGTTTTGCACCGGCAATGCTGTGATGCGTTACCCGTTTGCGTTAGGCGAGAATGTGCTTTTTTTTTCTTCTTTAAACTGGTACTCTGTGTGCCAGTCTAAATTTCTTATCAAACTGCCTCGATAAAAGCTGCATAAGATAACGCATGCCTTATTCTTCTTATTTACCTGTGTGTGTGTGCGTGTGTGTTTTATCCTTGAATTTGCCTTGTTCATGCTTTATTAGGATAGAAAGAACGCAAGAGATATACACACACAAGGCGCCACTTCCAACAACGTTTATTTCTAGAAACCGACTCTAGTTATACGCAGAGCGCTGTCACAGTTCATTAGTGCGCAGTAGCGTTCAAGTAAAACAACTCCTTTGATACCTCACTGATGCAAAAATCGACTGCCTCAGTGCTACTTCTTCAGTTACCTTTGCTGTCAAATAGCATAGCCACTTGAGCACGGCATTGTACAAGTGACTGCATTATTTTTATCATGAAAGTCCCGATAACAGCGATTATCGGGATGTTCTTACAGTATTCATGGCATATCTTCTTCAGCGGTTGTCTTATGTTGCCGTTGCCGTTCACACACGTAGTAGATCCTTCATAATAATCACCATCCGTCGTCATGATGGCGATAAAACGAAACAATAGCTTTGAAGAAAGGAAAGTTCCCCAACAACTTTAGAACTATGGATGTGTCCGAACACTGCATGCTCCAGCTAAATGCGCCACTTTGATTTCTTTCGCAATCGCCAGTTAATTCGTCGACGTGAAATGAATATTCAAGATACAATCTAGAGTACCCTCTTGGCGAGTTTGCGTGGTATTATTACAGAGACTACCCTGCTTTCTGCTTTCTGAGACTCGCGTTAGCTTACTTCACGCGAGTGACTTGCGACTCGGAGCGATATCCTACTTCACGATGATTGTTTCTTTATCTTTTGTGTATGCTAAATGCTTCAAATGTATTGTTCCGCAAGCGCGCTGTGCCGCGCTATCTAGCTGAAACAGCGAGATTGAACTTCGAACCTAAATAACCTGAGGAAGACTACGAGAAGTTATCAGCCGCTGAAGTAAGCGGAATTCGTTTGAACGCCTTGCCATTCCCGGCTCACGTAGTGCCTTCAGTAGTAATTAGGTACTTAGCAATGAAATACGTGAGCGCTAGTGGTGGTACCACCAGCACTAAAGCAAAATATAAAAGGACGACAAGGAACGCTGCGTAGGAACGCGACTGCATGACGATTTGCATGAAGGTTTGACTACCCTCGACTAATCCGAAAGTCAAATGCATCTTCCAAGGTATTCCGCGTTTGGTAAGCAGTCAACTGCGACGACTAATTGTATGCTATAAAAGCGAGAGAATGGTACGTGACGTCATTCTTTTTCCTTTTTATTTATTTGTTACCTCCGCGGTCTCGATTCTGGGAAAACAACGTACGTTTTACTACGCGTAACATAAGTTGGTCTCGTACATTTAGATTTTAATATATTGACTTAAACGATGGTAGACAACAGTCGTTAAGCAACTGATAGAAAGCGGCATAGAACAGAACCACGCCACCGTTCCCGACTTTAATGAGACAATGTGGCTTGCAAAGAAACAGACTACGCTATCTCTTTATAAGTCATTAGGAGACTCACTTATTCTCGGAATGCACGCTGGGATACAAATGGAGCCTTGTCCATTGTGCTGCTGTAGACTCACGTCCTTAACAATACACATTTACCCCGCATCATATCGCATTTAGGCTCGGAAGAACGCGACTAGAGCTCACTCGCCGAGTACAAAAGGTGCAACAACGCGCCCGTGATTTTACGGCAGCATTACGAACCTAAGTGAATTGTCGCATTGAATTAGAGCAGCCGGGAAGCACGCAGGTTGTGGATGACAGTTAGCGAGCACGCGAGAAAAATTCTAAAAGCAGCGGAGTGGAAATTAATGCTGAAATGCGTAACAGCAAACTACTTACCCGGAAAGTCAGGAGAGCATTGTTCTTCGCAGACACATATAAATAGAAAAGCTTAAGTTCCTTTCCATCGAAAACAGGCCCGCTTTAATTTCCGCTTTCGGTGGCACTCCAAACAAGGACCGTATAGTTGCAGAGGCTCTTATTGTTTTATCATAGCCGTAACAGCAGCTGCGGCCGGAGAACAAAGCTCGCTTTTCTCGGAGAACAGAATAAGGCGCATTCGATTCATCAGCTTGGCTGCCAGTAGTTCGGATGGATGTTCCGCAAACGGCGGCACGCAGTCACCGCCGTCGGCCTTGGCTCACGATGGTGGGGTCAGCCGAAAGGCGTGACGGGGCGGCGTTGATTCAGCTTTGCCTGAGCAGAGCTGCGTTTGGGAAGGACCGAGTATTATTTGCTCCCGCGCCGATAGTGGCACTGTTCTGATGAGAGGAAGTGCGAATGAGAGAGATGGGAACACGCAGAAAGAACAGCGCGCTCAGCGAACGAACCTCGCGCGGCGAAGGCCTCGAGAGGTTCGCCGTTCCAATTACAGCCGGATCTGATTTTGGGCGGAATTCCGCAGTGGGTTGAGGGAAGCGGCGTCGTCCGACCCCTGATCACGTCTCTTTGATCCCGTGCTTTCCTTATTTTGGGAAGAAGTCCTGACCTCCGCCCCTCACCCCCACCAACGTTATTTGCCCTTCCCTGTTCCCAGAAGAGTGCAGCACCAGCAGAGCATCGGGGATGGAAGAACAGCAAACCGTGCACTGAGAAAGCTCAGACGTTGACAGGGATCAGCCGCGCTCGTGCATCGCAGGGGTGCCTTAATTTGTGTTGTAAGGTTGGTGTCACTGCTTCGTTTTCTGCAGCAGTGGCCTTGGCTGCGGGTCAAAAAAAGCAATGCGACCCGGATTTTGAAGTCATGTTGTTGAGACTTCCGCTCACTCATTATGGGAGAAAATTTTTCTTTTTCTTTGGCTCGTCGTGTGACTCGTCGCTCTTCGGAGCTGAAAGCCAATTAAATGAGGCGTCATTTCACCCACGCGACATCCTATTTGCTTGAACTGCTTTAAATACTCAGCGCACATTCACGTTTCACGTTATTTGCTATTACTTGCTTGACACTCTCTCTCTTATTACACTTTCTATTTCTTGTTAGCTTTCTTCTTTTTTTCTATGAATGTCGTCCCTCCTACATATTCTTCCCTTACTTACCCTCAGGGTGAGGGTTTCCTTTCCTCCAACAAAAATTTGTTTTCTCCTTTTAAGCTTGTCCTTCTAAGGCTTACTAATGTAGGTACACTCCTATATTAACGTGAAGGGCGCAGAACGCAAAAACATGCATAAGAGATTACGTCCGTAGCCTGGGGCGAGACGGCACCATCGAATTAGATCGTGTTCCATTTGATCATGAAAAAGGAAAAAACTCTTGGATATATATATATATATATATATATATATATATATATATATATATATATATATATATATATATATTCTGCAAAAAGACAAGATCGAGCTCAAGGACACTTCAAGAATTAATGATATGTAAAAATCGTCGCTTCATTCATGCATTCAGAATTGCTCCAGCACATACACTGGTGTGCGCGCGCGCGCGCGCGCGCGCGCGTGTGTGTGTGTGTGTGTGTGTGTGTGTGTGTGTGTGTGTGTGTGTGTGTGTGTGTGTGTGTGTGTGTGTGTGTGTGTGTGTGTGTGTGTGTGTGTGTGTGTGTGTGTGTGTGTGTGTGTGTGTGTGTGTGTGTGTGTGTGTGTGTGTGTGTGTGTGTGCGTGCGTGCGTGCGTGCGTGCGTGCGTGCGTGCGTGCGTGCGTGCGTGCGTGCGTGCGTGTTACATTTTATAAAAAGTTGGCGACACTGCTTGACATTCACGAACAATTATTACATACAAATTGTTTGATGAATTATTTTATTAGGGTAAGTCCATGCTAGAGCTCATATAATATCAACTCTACTAACTCACCCTTGATGCATGTTTTATCAGGGGTTCCACAAGGCTCAGTATTGGGTCCTCTTTTATTCCTGCTTTATATTAATCATCTCCCCCTATACACCTCAGTTAAAATACACCTTTTTGCAGATGATTGCGTTTTATATGATACAACTAAATCTCCTACGGATGCTGTTGTCCTTAACAATTATTTTGCTGACTTCTGTAACTGGTCCAAAGCATGGCAAATGAATACCAAGTTCTCCAAAACTGACTCCATGTCCTTTACACGACGCTCATGCCCTTCCTTCTTTGCCTATGCCTTTAACAATATTACTTTAAATGGGGTCTACGAATTCAAATATTTAGACATCCTACTAACACACCATTTGTCATGGTCGGAACGCATTGATGTCACTTGTAACAAGGCCTTTAAAAGACCAGGTTACTTACATTGTACGCTGCGTCTTGCTCCTCAAGAAACTAAACATCTTACATATAAAACCCTCATTCGCCCCATCCTCGAATATGGCTGCGTTGTAGGGAATCCATAGAAACACTGTGACGTCAAAAAACTAGAATTAGCGCAAAAGAAGGCAGTGCGTTTTGTTTGTAGGAGATATGACAAGGAATTTTCCCCGTCTAACTCTCTGCCCCTGCATGGTCTCACTCCTCTTGCAGAGCGTCGCAAACTTGAATGCCTCAAATTTCTTCACACGTTAATCAATTCTCCTCGCCTCTCATCTCTAGATAACTATTTGACTTCTTCCAAACCCTTATGTAGGTGGAATCACCATGCTCTAAATATGTCAACCTTTTTTGCCGACACTGATTCCTGTAAATACAGTTGGTTCTTTTTTACCAACAATTGCCGTCTGGAATTCATTACCGGGCAACATCTGTTCACTACCACTGAAACAATTCACGCAAGCTTGTTTGTAAATGTTTGTATGTTCGTTGTTCATCCCACTCCTGCAATAGCCTGATTGAGGCTGCAGTATGTATAAATAAATAAATAAATAAATAAATAAATAAATAAATAAATAAATAAATAAATAAATAAATAAAATACACACAAGAAAGCGGGTAAGGCAGGGGTAATCTACGCCTCCTTTGCGAACTTTCAAGTAGGCTATATATTTGTCTGAATTTTAACAGTACTTTCGGGGCACTGCCCACCATATCAAACAAGACGCGCGCGATGATGTGGTGTGAACTGATACTATCACACATGGAATGTGAGAAATTTAAACATATTTACTCTTAACGCATTTCTAGCACTAGTCTTGATGGTCCTGTTACGAGTCATTAGGGCATAAGTATGGTACCTCGTCACATGGTAATCAGCAGATTTATTGGCATTAGCTATGCAGGCCTCATATACAGACTTTTTTTTTTTCACGAAACCAAAAGTGGTTGAAGGCTACGCAGTTTGGACAACTTAAATCCTCATCCCATGTTGGTCTCAGTATTTTTGGCCCCAAAATTTCAAAGTAAGGTGGACATATACACATGCAAAGTACGATCTTTAGTTGCTAGGTAATTTTGCCCTGAAACATTACCGAATTATGCCGTAGCTTTCTTCAATAATCCAGATTGAAGCGTATCAATACACCATTGCTGACATTAGTGGAAATTCGTCCCACCATGACTGGGTTACAGAGTAGTTTTCTGGAACATTCACTTTTGCGACGACATATGTATCGAGTTGTAGATTTTCTTTCTTTTGTTCATTTAAACAGAAGACATCTGGCTAAAAGGTGATTCATAGTACGAGCGCATATCGTAAAGAAAAGTAAGCGGTTGGCGAAACTTACAGAACTGGCATGCAAGCACGAGCACGTGGCCACCAGATCATGTGTTATTGTGATCTGTCTCAGATGGAATCACGTAAGCAAAGACATCTCCTTTTCAGTGAGAAACACGACAAAGGAGATCAGAACTAGCGGATACAGCGGTCTTCTGCAATAAATGCACTTGCGTGCGCTGCTGTGCCCCATATGCTGCCAGCGAGCAGTAATACATATTATTCTTCGCTCCGCTACGCAAGAAAGAAAAGCAGACTTATTCCCGATGCGAGTAGGAAACGCTCGAAAGCTTTATAATGTCCGTATATTCAGTTTCCCTCAATGGAGGCCCTTCGCAAGCTGGCTTTTGTCTTTTCTTGCGGTTCCTTTTCGTTTCCGTTTTTGAGGGCGTAGAAAAATAAACTAACGGAGACAGGACGGACTGGCGTTCAAAGCGACACCGATTGTTCTGTTTTGGTTGTAATCAGCCCTGGCTTTTTGGTGAAAAGTTCAGCGGCTCGCATTCAGAACGGTGCAGCGATAAAGCGGCACAAACGAACACGCGACGATTGCACTGGCATCCCATGTGATTACAGCGCGCTCCAGCGCACAAGCACCGTATACTCATCCTAACACGCTATAGCTACGGCTGCAGAGGCGGTTAGTTTCTGTACTCGCCACCGGCTTCGCGTTTGCGGCTGCGCTACGCCCTATAATTCGGGAAGAGAGATACCGGTTGGCGCGCGGTGTATAAGCTGCTAGTTTCCTTTATAACCACGCCCTCTTCCCATCCCCCTTTGCGCGCTTCTTTCTTTTCCAGTTACCCTTCATCGCTATCGGCCGGTTTTCCAGCGGCTCCCATGAGGACAAAGACGGATCATTTCGATTGCACTATTCGATCAACTTGGATCTGGAAGCAAACTTCAGGATGCGCCCTGAGCCCCTCGAAACCTTTGTTTTCTATTTTGACGCTGTCTTCTTAGTATTTTTTTCCCTTCTCCCCTTCATTCGAAAAGTATCGCGAGCCTCAATCTGTTTGTTCGAACCTTTTCACAACGGCCCTTTCGATCCTTCGCACCGGTCTTCTCGTCACCCTTCCGTGCGGAAAGTGATCCTCGCGTCGATGCGTTGTAGTTGCATGCGATCGATTTATACGCGATGCAGGTGGTGCTCCTCAGCTTCCGCTTTGTGTTCCTCCTTTGGTTCTGTGCCGAGTTTTCTTCCTCAACGTTGATGATTTGTTCTATGCGTGCACGGGACACACAGACAGCAAGTGCGCCTGCTACTTAGCACATCGGCTTCAACATAGCGATGCAATGAATTTGCGTTCCACAACACCAATGCGCGTGTATTGTTACTTTAAAGCGTCAATAAAGTTCTTTTTTTTTATTTGGGCGAATCTACACTCTCATTACTACGAGTTCATGCCAACGCAAACAACTGCCGCTAGTCAAGCTGCTGTAAAAGAAAGGAAACAAGAATTAAAAAAAACAGCATGTATGTTCGCTTATAGCGACGAGAACGCCACTGTAAAAGGCGATATACTCATATTTCCTGAAAAAGAAAGTGTTTTTGGAAAGTGAAGGTAAATTGTAGACTCAGCATATACGCCATAATCTGTCATCTTCAAATTAGAAGCTAAACAAAGGCCTGGAAGTGGGTATACGACCGCAGCTATACCGTGTTCTAGGACATGATGGATCGCCTTATCAAATACGGAGGCCAACGGTTGCGCCCTATTTTTTTTTCTCGCAAGGAAAATTGTTGTTGCACCACAAGGCAATATGACGAGAGAGCTTACAGGAGTTCTATGCCTGACTTGTCTTTACGTTATTTTTACTTCGTAGAAATAATGCCGGGCGTCATGTTCCCAAATTAAAAGGGAAACTCCCGTGAAGTAACAAAAAAAGAGCACAGATTAACAGCGAAAATTCATGCGGTGGGGTGAACATAATGATTACAAATATGAGCAATAAGAACAACATAAAGCACTGCGTACTGTGATACTAAGAAATGAAATCTTGTGCATAAGCGTGATAGATAAAGGCGGGACCTGTACGACGAGGGGCAGGTGTCGGTTAAGGAAAACTGCCAAATTAATCCTAAACCTACCACAGTCGTGTTGGTAAACTTTAGACTCTCAGAATGAAAAGAAACCCTCCGAGTAGAACGCTCTGAATGAAGCACTCTCATTTTAAAAACTCTGAACTGAAAGAAAAGCACACTGCGATATCTTAACGGACAGAAGCTATAGTGCGTGAGAATCAGTGCATTTTTCGCGGCTTCTCAGGGATGAAATTTATGATGATAAGCCTGTATTACGGTAAATTCGCAGCAAAAGTGGTGCCCTACACTGAAGTTGAAGTTGAATGGTGGTGTATCCCTCTCATAATGTAGCTTTATTCTTGCGTTTTTCTGGCAATCTATCGGCATGTTTGTATGATACGTCGATATTCTTGCAATCTATAACTTCCTATAGAATTCTTCATGAACGATATTTACAGAACAACGTCCTTGCCCATAGCTCTAAACATTAATTTGTCTTAGAAAGCTGGTAAAAAGAAAGAAAAAGAGGTAAAGAAAAGAAGCTTGTAGGATTCCACATAAACATGCGAACCGCCAGATGCCAGACACAGAACCACCACAAACTCCAAACAAGGCATTGCGATGTTCAGGTTATTATTTCATTAAAGGGACATTTTAAAGAAACTTATTAGGCCTCCTTAGATCGATAGAGTAATCGCCTGGAAGCCTACCATTTTCCCAGTGCCAATGTATGCCTGTTGTGCAGAGAACGGTTACCAAATGTCCTTCCGCTCCTCCTCAATTTGAATCGCTCGCACCAAAACGGAAGATTTGACGTAATTCTCATGTGATGTTCATCTCTGCCACTCGCTGTCAAACAGCTATCTTAATTGATGCCAGAACAGCCGGTTCTGGCATCACGTAACAGTTACCCCATCCATAATTAGCGGTGCCCCTCCAATCTCGTTTGTCTTTCTTTTTTTTCATTTACAAAAGCTCACTTCTGGTTACTACTGGTGAACCTGTTACTACAGAAGCCTAATTTTTCAATCTATCTTTATATAATATTCTCATTTAGTGTCCCTTTAATGGCCTCCTTAAAGGGCCCCTGAAATGGTTGGGGCACATTTTGTAGACGCGTAGTGTACAGCTTATGTAGAACATTCGCACCACAATTTAAGTGAAGCGTTACGTATTAATGGAGCTACAAGCGATTAGAAGTTACCCTCCTCCCTAGCCATGCTTTTCCTCCTCGACTCGTTCGCCGAGCGGTCGGGGCTAAGCTCCGCCTTCAGTGGTTCTGCGTCACGATGCGACGTCACATCGTCCACTTCCGGTTGTTTTGGAGCCCCACCCCGCCCGCGCTAAACCTCTCCGCTAGCCGCTTGGCCGTCGACCTCAAGTGAGAGCTATCGAAGCAGCGTGCGTTGCGAGCATTCTGTCGTAGCGCCGAACGTGTTTGGTATTCCAGTAACCACAGGCAAGCAGGTCATTTCGGCAAATGGCTGGAGGCATAAACTCAAGCTGATGAAGGAACTTCAGCGTAAACGTACGGGAGTGGCCTGATCGGTCTGCACGGTCCAGCCACTTGTTGGCGCAGCTCTTAACCAGCCACACAAAACGCTAATATTGCTCTAACGAAGTGTAAAATATTTTAAACATTTATAAAAACAACGTGTTGATGATTACACTCCTGCGAAAAATACGCACCAGCAGTAAAGAAGAATACACTTCGTTACTGCTGCTGTGTATGGTTGAGCTCTGTGCGACCAGGTGGCTGCACCATGCAGACCATTCACATTTGCGCTTCTGCTCATCCCGTTACGGCACAGTCAAGCGGCCAGACCCTGTCCCCTTGCGCTTGCGTTTGCCCTAATACCGGACTCGCGAAAAGATTTGCTTTTATTGCGTTAGTAATCTTCCGGTGTAAAGTGGCGGACACAAACGCGCAAATCCTGTCGCCGATCGGATAGCGGCAGTCCGATGCGCAGCAGCCAGTTCGCTCGTATGCTGCCTTGCATAGGGACACGATGTCGCAGCTTGACATATTACCAGTCGCTACCTTTGCAGTCCACAAGGCAACAAAGTCGAATCATAGTGCTCGCGAAAAGACTGAGACCGACTCTGACCGCGGAGCTCTCGTCAAAATGGAGTACGTTGTATCACAAGCAGACGACACTTGCTGAGTGGCGGAAGTGCTTAAGTGCACTGAAAAATTGTTCTTGTGCATTCTCTTTATGTTACTTTCTTTTTATAAAAACAAATGAACTTACATTCCAACTATTACTAACATCATTTGTTTACCACAAAGTTGGAAAAATTGTCGATCACGCGCCCTGGTCAGCCAATCGGATAGCTCGCCCCACTGACGTCATATGGGTGATTTCCGTCATATGGGTAGGGGCGGCTTAAAATTCCGCCGAGCAGTGTGCTGCGATCGGCAGCGATGTGCATTTTTAAAACCTTATAATAAATTACACGCTTTACGCGGAGCACTTAGATGCGTCAATTAATGATCAGAAGGACCTACTCAAACGACTCAGTACGTTTGTAGAAAATCGTTAAAATCGTTTCAGGGTCCCTTTAAGCTCAGAAATTCGCCTGGAACGTGGTTTTTATTTTTTTATTTCTTTTATTTCTTTACCGCGCGTTCAGAAAATAAGGAAATGCCGCCACACAGCATCTATGGAGGCTAATATAAATTTGTTCATTCTTAAAATGTATCTAGGTGCACGCTACACAGATGAAATCACTTCTGCTGAGTGGGGTATGTGTAACTAACAAGAAACGGTGCTTTGAAACTTGACAGCCAATAACTCGCGATGTGACATTAAAGAGCAATTTTATGATGTCCCTAGCTTTCGAATATGCTATTCGGAATAGATATGGAAATATACAAACACACAAAGGAAACAGGGAGGGAGCAACCTGACAGCCTGTCACCGAGAGGGGCACTGATTCATGCACACTGAAGCCAGTTTCCTCAATAAATGATCACTAACGTGTGCGACGTGTAATTCGATCGCAGTCCTCATAGGAGCTCGTGGCACTGTACGAAAAAGAACTTATGGTGTCGTCAAATATTTTTTTTGCTTCTTTTGTTTTTTCTTCTTGCTCACTTGCCGGCGCTAGAATGTTTTACAGCGAAGCTGTATACCTCTACCCTCCAAGGAAATTTTCGTGTCGTAAGCAAACAAAAACTCCCCATACGCGGCCCAATCCCGGAGGTAGTGCAATACCGGCCCAACCCACGGCGGAGGTGGAGAAGACGTTAAGCACTTCCCATATGTGGACCAATCCCGAAGATAGTGCAATGCCGGGCCAACCCGCGGCGGAATGAATTTCGCCATTAAGGGGCCCACATAGACAGCTTCGCTGGTCATCCTTCTTCACAGAGTGGAAGGGCACTCAGATTTTTTTTCTCCTCACTATAAGTTTGGCGACATTCTCATCTCATGTCAAGGATATTTTACTGCCAAATGTCCTGTGCAAGAGGACGTACAGGTTAATGATACTTTATGAAAACATGTTGCAAACTTTATATTATATGTGCTCTCGTAAACTCTGATATAATCTTTTATTGACCGACATAACTCACACACCGCGTACGAAGAGCAGAACGGTGTCAAGAATTATGCATGCAAGGAGGGAACACACGTGATACTTCTCAATATTTTGTCAACTGACGCACCAGACAATATAACGACTTAAATAAGTGTACCTCCTTTTTTTTTGGAAGTAAGAGGTTGAACACATTCTAAGCTTTACACAAAATTACTACTCTTGTCGTGGCATCAGAACATAAGGAGATGGCTGATGCCCTGTATTTTTTTCAACACTGTTTTTCATGACTGAATGTAGTGCGCAAAAGAAAGCCCTGCAGGAATTTAATTTAAGTTCACGTGCACTATGACCTGCAACACCGGTGCCCGTCGTCCAAGGGGCTCCAAGACTGTTCGGCTGCGCAGACACAGGGATAGTTCCAGACCTAAACACAGCTTCAATTAGTAGTATTTATTAAACCACTATTTCGCATGTCAGAGCCGCCACGCAGCTCTAGAGCACCTTCAACCACGAACAAGAGTGTTGCAAGTCATATTGCACGCGACTGTACGCTCATACGAAAAAAACACCGAAATAAAATATTGTTGCCTACTCTCCGATAGAGCGCTGTGGCTACCACGTTGATGAGAGTTTTCTACTCATTGGATCTCGAGGAGAGATTGACACCACATTGTGTTGTTGGACTATTTCTGTTGAGTGTAACCACTATGAGAGCAAAGCTGCCTGTAGTAATGCAATGTTCCCGTCTCAAAAACGACTGCAAAAGGTGGCTTTCTCCTTTAACACTAATGTCTCACAGGCAAAGCATGCTTTACAGGACAAGTGGAAAGCGAGAAAGAGAGAGAGAGCATGTGTGTGTGTGTGTGTGTGTGTGTGTGTGTGTGTGTGTGTGTGTGTGTGTGTGTGTGTGTGTGTGTGTGTGTATGTGTGTGTGTGTGTGTGTGTCAGTTGCCGGGCAAGTAAATGCCACTACTGCTGATCAGGCTCAAAAACTAACATCCTCCCACAATATGCTGCCTACTGCACATCCATATATATTATACACATGTTTTAGATGCCACAGCACGGGTTAAGCATTGCACCAAATCTATCCTCAGACTGCGATGTTTTCGTTCTTTATTTACAGTTCACTTATTTCCCGCACGTCTGAAGTGGCCGGCCGGTTGAAGTGGAAGTGATAACCTATATTAGGAGGCATCATGCTAAGAGACGGTAATGTCTAAACTTGGCCAGAGCGCATGCATAATAAGTAGAACATAATTAAGAGCCCTCGTTGTGAGAGTGGCGATCGCTTACAGTTTGCTCGAAGCTCGGTACCGATGCGCGAGACTCTAATTACCATATTAAGCGCGGCTCCCTAATTCCGCCACCGAAGAGACCGTCCGCTTGTCCGCTCCCCGACGTGTAGGTGATGCGTTAGGCTAAACAGCGTGCTGAACACCATAGGCATTACACTGACAAAAAAAACGTAAAGGATACCTTGTTCGCACTAATCATCCTAGTATCTTTCGTCGTGTAGGCTGCAATCAACAGGAAAGGTTTGCGAAAAGCACAACACAGAAGAAACAGAGCTGAGTGAAAGAAGCTAAAGAAAAAAACGCAATCAGCTGCGCTTATGCGGTACGCGGAAGGTAAAAACTTGCGTCTACCAGCCAGGAAATTGCACGAGCTACCTATTCGAAGATGCCGTTCATCATTCGGTGGTTTACGACTTTCCCGATATGGTGGCTTGAAATTGCTAGCGCGTAATGAATCACTCCGTCTACAGGTGTTAACTGAATTAATTAGGAACATTTTACATTTAAGGCGTGAAAATTATTCTGCAGTCCTGAGCAAGTGCCACTTTACCTTAGGTAGAACTAGGTGGATGATAATTTTAAAAAGCCTTTTGCGTGATCGAAATGTCATTGCACTTTTGCTAAAGTCGGGAAAAGTCTAAACGCTATCAAATGTCCCCCAAAAATATAAAACTTGTATTTCGCAGCAGAACTCACTACAACCAGCTACATATATAATTTTCTAAAAGTGAAACTACGTGAATGAACTATACATATACATTTAGTAAATTTTTAAACAATACATTATACACAAGAGGCAGTGCGCTGAGTCAAATAGGCGCTATTATTCCACAAAGTACCACCGATAGGCTTACCTGAGGGGAAAGAATATTGACTCGCCACTCAGGTCATAGAACTCTTCAAGACGTTGAAAGAAAAGACGCCATCACTAATTATGATTAAAGATATAATAGAGAAAAGCAAGAACAAAAACAAATATGACACCAGCAAGAACTGAACTTTGATGTGTATATATATAGATATATATATACATATATATATATATATATATATATATATATGTATATATACATACACGAGAAACAATGCGCCTCTGCTCACAGGTTGCTATTGTTTAGAGTGTACAAAGAGCACACCGTACTCACATGGATGGTTGAAAGCGTTACCGCGTGTTTCTTCAAGCGCACACCAAGCCACAAAAAAAAAAAAACTCAATATCTAATCTACTGCTATTGTCACAGTAGGCAGCACATTGTACAAAAAATCAGTATTTGCCCTGAACCCGCGGAATACGAAAGTGCAGAAAGCGTCATAAGTTTATGGGATTTTGTATTTGAGAAATGCAGAATATTTAGTGGCCCTGACTAAGGCCGCCTGAACGTCAAATGTGCTACGCATACTAGTGTACGTAACAAGCGTAGCGCTGTACTGCTTTAAGGTGCTGATATAGTCCGGCGTAACGCGGTCGCGCGCCACGCGCGGCAACAGTTCCGCTACGCCGGCTAAAGTGGGACGCTTTACAGACTAGCGTCCGGTGTAGTCGGCGTGACAAGCGGCGTTCGACGCGCATTGGCGTGGCAATAGAGCATGTTCTATCTCACGCCAAAGCCAGAGTGTTACGCTTGACCAGAGTGCATCGCGCGCTATCTTGGCTGGCTGGCAATATGCTGGCCAATGATTCGGTTGCACTGAAGAGAGCATACTGAGTTTGTGCCTTCGCCAAAATGAAAAGGGCGCGTTCGCTACGCACGCGTGCTCATGCGTTGCGGCAATAGCTGGTCGCCAAGCCTACTGCGGCCTACGTTCTTCGCGCCGAACTATGCGGGGAGCCAATTGTCTCCGATCCTGGCTTTGCCGGTGTGACGTATCTGACATAGCCGGCCGCTGCCGCACAGGCTGGAAACGCCGGTCTATATCTACAACTTTATTACATGCAAGCAGCTGTATTCCACATTCTCGCGAAATGCGCGTTATGTAATCTTTGACCCTATCTATGCGTCGTCCGCACTCTTTGTGGCATGTCTTGAGCTGACCCTGCATTTGGAAAGCTATTAATGCATCCAGTTAGCTTATAAGAAGACGTGACGGTCCATAGTCATATCAAACATTGCAATAGCCACGGTATCAAGTCAGCTTCTTTGTGAAAACAACCGCGTTCTTCCCCATTTTCTTCTGAGGGGAAACCCAAAACCCTATTGAAAAAGAAAACACATAGCCCATGCCCAATAACCCCATATGAACAAATGGGGATCCCCATTCATATCCCCATTCCATGTTCATATAATCACGAAAAATTCTCTATGCGATATACCCAACATACGGGTTTTATACGGGATCTTTATATGTTCATAAGGTATTATTGCATGGGGGTCATATCAGTTCCTTAAATACAGTAATGCTCGAAATAATATTACCTCTAGATTCAAGTTTACAACAATATAAAAAACCTTTGACGGTTTTCTTGTTTTACTTTCTTTATATGCTCCTTCTGCAGTACATGCGAAGTTGTCCGCCGGGGAACCTGTTGAGACCTCGTCAGTACTACTTTCATTGGCGTCAGTTGAATAATCTAAATGCCATCTGTAAAATAGTGCGAATAATCTGACAAACTAAAATTTGGGGAGAAAAAAAAGGTTGCTTGCAGAAGTTGTGTGTTTCATGAAGACACGAATAATACAAAGATGGTTAGGTCAAAATGTGTTCTTTCTTCCTATCTGCTTCGCAACTATATCGCTTTCAGTGGCGTCGTTAGCCCCCGAGCGCCTAAATCACGACTTCCAGCTCATAGGGCAGCACAGCGGACTCATTGCTGTTCTCACACTTATTCACAGCTGCCTGACGAGCTTCGCTGTGCAATCAAAAATAAAATTGCGGAATTACAGACGGCTAGACGGCCCGGAAACACGCCAGGTCTCCGTCGCCCACGCGGAGTTAGTTTTGTAAGCACGTTTCCAGAAATCACTTTTAGAGCACTCGAATACGAAATGAGGAAAGCGTGGCGCCTTCGTAAGTAACGCGTCCGCGACATCGCCGCCCCCGCAATCACCGTAAACTTTCGCTGTCTAAGCCATTTGCTCTACAGTAATTGCCACGTCTTAACCTGATTTCAGCGCGCCTTTCACCTCTGCATGCCGTCTCTTCATGAAGTTCATTTCTTGAGAAAAAAAAAGTAACCTTGACGTAGCTTCGTGGTCTCAGATGCAAGACGGAACCGCAGTGGCGCCAGCTTGATGAGAACGAGAAGGCACGTGGTAGGCGTTCGACATTACCAGCGGAAGTGGCATTTCCGGCGCACGATGAGTAGTTTGTGGCAGGCCGTAACTCAATTGACGCACTCAAGTCTGCTTCCGGCAGGCTCGTTTTCGTCTTTGGCGGCCCACGCCATGTACGTGAACATCCGCCACAGAAGGTACAGAACACGTTGATGCATGCGCTTTTTATTTCGCCCCAGAGGCGCGGAGAATGGCAATAAACTGCTACGCTGCTGGCAGTCGTGGCTTCGCATTGGTTGCGCTGTCGCGGCATAGCGACGCCACGCGCATTGCCTGTTCTTCACTGTAGGAAGTAGTGCAGGAGTTCGGACCCCATTATGTAATTATCGTTTCATGATTTGAGCAAGCGATGTTCATACTTTTTCTCCAAAACATGCACTAGTCTGCGTGGTTCACGAGGGAGAGAGAGAGATAAATAGAAAAGAGGAAAGGCAGGGAGATTAACCAGATGCACGTCCGGTTTGCTACCCTGCACTGTGCGAAGGGACATAGGGCTGGAAAAAAAAGAGACTGTGGAGATAGGAAGAGCACACTTTCGGGCCCATTTAAAGGTTCGCATCGAGTCTACACACGGTGGCCAAGACCTGCCGACTTGAGGTACTACAAGAACGCTTTGGTGGATTTTTTTTTTATTTTGCCACCGACGTGTACGGCCATGGTCCCAGGATCTTCGTTTGCGAAAATGGCCTAGAGCCTAGCCGGTTCAATGCTGTCCGAGAGCTTCACGCACCACGTCGTACTGGGGACAGAGACGTAAGATGTGTTCAACCGTTTCTATAGTTCCACAAGAGTCGCACATGAGCCTATCCCCCATTCGAATGCCGCAGCGAGTAGACCTTTGTAAATGCCACCCCGAGCCAGAGGCGGCACAATACTTTCGCCTCAGAGCGAGGGACTTTCAATAGCACTTGTAGCTTTAGGGATGGATTGAGTCCATGAAGCTGACATATCGGGATACACGAAGGCTTGCCTCTTTGAATGTGCTTCTTTTATCTGCGGTGTTCATTTGCAACACACTGGCCTTGGGTAACGAGAGCAGGTTAAACTTTGCATGAGCTTCCAATAAACAATAAAACTTCGCCCGCGTGTTTCAGCGCACCGTCCCATGGAAATACGGCTCCGGCCACCAGCATTAAAATCCGTAGCGTTGTAGCCTCAGAACACCATAGTCGCTGTGTCATAGCGGAATTACGCATATCTCCGAAATTCTAAGAGTTAAATGTAAATTACCTCAATGTATGCGCACCATCACTACATTCCGTTAGGGCGCAAGAAAGCCATGCGTTCATTCTGTAATCATGATTAGGACGATACCCTTATCATGGTTGCTTCTTGTCCAATCAAGGCTGTAAATTCATATGCGTCTCGCCCCTCCTGTTTCTGTTTCTCACCTTTCTACAGTGAAGCTGTTAGCACTGCGCTGGGTTTGTCTTGACGTTCGCAGAGTATAAAAATAGCATCGCGCGCATGAAAAAAAAAATCGCCGAGCTGGGGGGACAGAGCTGAGAAAGACTGAAAACAGAGTATAAAAATAGCATCGCGCATCATCACTCTCGCTTCCCCAGATTTGAAGAAGCTACCAGGTACACGGCGTCGGAGCTAGCATGCATCAGAGCTAAGGCACGGCGGTTGCCGCCGCGTTGCGTCGGTGCAGCGTCTGGCACACGACACCGACGCATATGGTGTCTTAACATATCACTTCTGTTGCGGCGGGCGCCTCAAATGGCGCGCCGTCTCAACCGAAACCCCCCACAGAGGAAGACGGCATAGATTTTTCTGAAGTATTAACTTCCCTCAGCTCCACTGGTCTCTGGTGTTTGCGATAGCAGAGCCACGCATAATTTTATTTTTTCGCGTCACAGATCAACATAAGTGGAAACTTTGTGTTGTCGAAACCTGTGGTTCTCCCGGCGCCCTCTAATGATCAAACACACCACGAGCAGCCGCCAAAGATTATTTTACATCGAAGGGCGCGTAGTAATAAAAGGAGTCACGAACCCAGCACAGCGTCGATATTAACCTTCCTCGAAAACCAACTACAGGGTCCATTGTTCTTCGCTCTAGGTTTCTGCGCCTAACTCCAAGTGCAACCACAATTTTTTTGCATCAGCGACTGCCTTCACGTCTACATCAGTATGGTTCGCCCTCGTGTTATGTTTTATAATGTCCGTTGGGCCGCTTCACTTCTAGCAGGTTATTATTTCTGGCACTTCGGGCGTGACCCAGAAGCAAATTGCTGCGCCTGGCCACCGAGATTTTCAGCAGGGCGCCCAAAATTGCATTCTAATGACTTCACTCCTTCCAAGTGGGAGATCGCGTGCTCGGTAGAAAGTGAGAACAAAAATATATGTATATATAGTATATCAAAATATGCGTCATAGGCATCTGGGCTCTAATGGAAGTTGGTAGAGTAGCAGGCATAAAATTTGAACGGATTTCACCGCCTCGACTTTGGCTAACAAGTTTATTGCGGAAACGAGGGCTGGGCATGTGTAGGCTTTTTTTAATTTTCTTTAATACCCAGCTGGGTTACTCCGGTTGAAACAGCACGGCGCGAAACATGTAGCGCCTTTGGCCGATGAAAGTTTGCTTTTCCAAAGGAAGCCGCAGATGTGGGCAGACCGTGTGGCGCAATGAATCTCATTATAGCTTGTTCAGTTGTCTTTCCTCTTCACTGGGCTTGCTTCCTTTTTTCTCGTCAATGTATATTATGTTTAATTTGGAAAGATACTATACAGGTTTTTGCCGCTGGCATATGAGCGCCGCACGGAGGAGCTGTGAAGAATCAATAAATTAATGTAGGAATGAACCGAGTGCGTATACTTTCACAGCCTTTACTTTATTGTGAATTTGATCACTCACTCACTCACTCACTCACTCACTCACTCACTCACTCACTCACTCACTCACTCACTCAATCAATCAATCAATCAATCAATCAATCAATCAATCAATCAATCAATCAATCAATCAATCAATCAATCAATCAATCAATCAATCAATCAATCAATCAATCAATCAATCAATCAAACAAACAAACAAACAAACAAACAATCAATCAATCAATCAATCAATCAATCAATCAATCAATCAATCGGTCGATTAGTCAATCGAACGTTGCGAAATATGGACTTCTTTCCTGTGTGTACACGATGATAGACTGAGACGAACAAAAATTACATTCAGACATCCACCCAATCGTAGCAACTATGACTGGGTGGATGTCTGATTTTCCCTTTATTAATTGCTTCTCTCCGCCTTGTGGGTTCCCGCAGAACTAATACGTTAAAAATGGCATTTCCATTTAACATCCAAGCTGAGAGTACAAATAAATAAAAAGGAAACGCTCATATTGACAAAACAGTTATTTATTTAAACATTTGCCGACATCGAACTTTGTGATGTACGTATACGGGTCACAATCGCCATAGCAGCATCCACTACGTAGGAAAGCAATTCGAGTTCCGCGGACGAGCACCAATTATGCCAGACAACATGTAACTTATCAAATCTCTGCACTGTTGAATCATCTAGGAACTACGGAATGCAATATGCTTACTAAGACATCTTTGAAGTTCTTGTTAATTGAAAATGAAATCGAATATAACTGACTGTTTCTTACTTCCCAATATATATTCAGTGTCCTGTGATTACTAGATTGTTTATTGCTGTTTCTTGATACTTATGATATTTTATATTAGTTCTTCATGCTGTTTAAGGACCTGAAATCTGTATAATGTTACTTAGTATTAATTTCGTGCTGGATATTATATTGACCACTTGTAATTTATTTTGATATATTTGCATTGAGTGTATGTAATATAGTAACTTCATGTAACTTGTCCTAAAGTAACGAATAATTTCAATTCTAGTAGTTATTTATTATTGTAATATGCTAGCTGACAATGCTATTTTTTCTGCTATATTATCTTAAAATGGTTATGTTGTATTTACGCTTGTGCTACGTGTAAGATATTCGCTCTTGCCAAAATTTTAACAGAGCAGGAACCTCTGCCAGGCCTCGATTCCTTTTGCTTTTGTCACCGTTTCTGTATAGATACAAAAGAAAATAAATGTTTCCTTCTGTGTTATCTCAATACTAAAAAAAGCACAAGATTGCAAAACAAGGCGCGTGTCTCTGCCATCAAGTTTTGTTTGTCCTTGTGCTAGTTCGAGAGGCCCGCTCGTAACAGCTTGCTTTATCCCTGTAATAGGCTGCGTCCGACCTCGCGCAGCTAAATCGAATCCCATTCCACGAAAACCCGAGATTGCAAGTGCCGGATAAAGGTAACAAGCGACTGTCCTAAGCCGCAGTAAATACAGGAGCATTGCATAGCGTGAGAGGTTCCCCGCGTAAAACTATGGACTGGTTCCTAATGCGGCCGGTGAAAGACACCCAAACAAATAACACAACTTCGCCATCACGCAGAACCCAAAATTACGTAACGGTATATTACTCTCCCGGTGGCTCTCGTCTTCTTTATTTTTTCATCCCGAAGTACACTCATCGCAAGACATTAATAAATAGTGCGTGTAAAAGTAATCTCGCAAGACGTACCAGCAGCGATGCGAGTAAAAATTTCATTTAAAGAGAGAAAGAAAAAAAAAGCGACCCTCGAAGGCCGTTTCATCTTCCGACGGGCACGCAACCGGGCTTGGCGTTTAATGACAGGGAAGATGGTGGAGCGGTGCCGAGAAATCTCAGCAGTGTTGCTGGCCTAGCGTGTAGTTCTTTTTTCTTCATTTTCCCTCAGCTGTTCTACCTTTCATATTTGCATCTTTTTCTGACACATTTTTTTGTTTTTCTTTCGCAACTCCACGGCTGGGCGAGTTTTTTCACTCGTGCTTATTGACACGTTCTCTTTTGTATTTTGCACTACTTCTTTTACACAGTTATCACGATGGGCAGCAGTCCACCCCATCCACCACCTCTGAGGCAGAGAGAGAGAGAAAGAGAGAGAAGTTTAATGATACGAAATGCTGAGAGGTCGGCCTGAGGTATATTCCTCTAGCCAGCTACTCGGCATTGGGGGAAGGGGAAGAGGGAAAGAAAGAGGGAAGAGGTGCATGATGGGTGACGATGACGATAGAAGGAAGATGTAGAACATATCGCAAGCAATTTGGCATGCTCAAAGTCTGAGGCAGAGGCTGCCTGCCAGACTAGCCGGCTCGCTTTTCCGCGTTCCCAGAGTGGTGTCCTTTTCCTCCCTGGCGAGCTCCAGCCAAAAGAGAGCCGCTCTGGGCTTCTACGCCGAGACACGCGTGCGGTTCGGTGTGCAATTAAATATGGAGGAACGGACAGCGCCTAGCGGGAACTAAGCTCACCAGGGCGACGACTGCCCGATGTTTGTGCTGCAGTTCCTTCTGTGCAGCGAAAGTTGCTACGGCGCCATGTATACGATGAAGAGCAGCAAAAGGGGTGGGTCATTGATATAAAGAAGAGAGAAAGAGAGAGAAAGAAAAAAAATGACTAGGTATTATGGGAGTAGAGAATTGAACAGAAAAACAAGAACACATAAAGACGAAATTGTTTGGGGGACCGAGCGAGCGTTAGCTACCCTCAGGTCGTTTAGCGAGTCAGCGAGAACTGTATTGCCTGTCCTGTTCACGTGGTTCTTTCTCATTAACTTAGCGGCTGGAACCGCTGCACTGACTGGGGTCTCTGGCCCGCCTGACAAGACGAGGATGAGTTGCAACTTTCTGCCTGGTGTGCATAATGCATTTTTACGGCAGGAAAACACCATGATCCCGCTGAGAAAGATACTACGATGAAAAAAAGTTGTATGTACGAGGAATGACTCCGCTTGCGAAACTTGAAGAGCATGTGCAGAACGGAACTCCAGTGTCATATTTTGCTGTAAAGGAGACTACACTGCAAGCAATGTTGTACAATCAGTCTCAATACCTCGTGGTTCCAGGAATCGCTACAACTTTTCTGCATTTGGTCGACTTCAGGGACACGTACAACCTTGTGACCATGCATAACAGAGAATTTCGCAGATAGAGCATTGATTCTCAAGCGATCAATTTTCTTGTGGCCAGAGAAGTTTCAGACAACTCAACCATTTTCTTACAAGCTTCTGAACATCGCTGCCTGATATATTGTCTGTAGATACCTCTTAAATCTACAAATCTTCACAATAATGCCCATGAGTAACGACTACGTGCCCTTGTGTGAGGCTTACACGAATAAAGAAAGAACTGGTGTCCCAAGGAGCATCTAGCGACGCGTCACGTCTGGACAACATGTTTCATGGCTTTTAGGCAAAGTATAAACCGTACGCTCTAAACAGCAATTTCTTTTCTCATGCTTCCTTGTGACGAAGGCGAAGGAGTAACGAATGAAAGGTGTCAACATTATTCTTCTCTTAAACGTGCGTTTGAGTGTTTTTACTTCTTTTTTACTATTCCCTGCTCAGTACGTGACTCCTCAGAATGGAGAAGGCATTGCATGCGTAAACGACACCCCAAAAAGGGGCGAATAAAAAGGAGACGCGCAGATGACGAGGGCATAAGGAACGAAAGAGAAGGGACCACCGAGGTTTCGGCGAGCTCGGCATTTTTTACGACGCGTCGTATTTCGTGGCTCTTTTCGAGGGGAGCCGTCCCGCGCGTTATGTCGTGTGTCTCTCCCAGACACGACGAAAAAGAAGCTCGTCCAGCACGACCATGACGTATGGAAAGAGGCAGCCTTACTTCCTTCTTTGTGCTTGTGCTGACTTGAGTTCTTGTATCGTGCCTGAAGACAGAATGCTCAGTTGGTGTTGCATCAGCGCTTGTTTTATTTATTTATTTATTTATTTATTTATTTATTTATTTATTTATATCCCGACTTTCTTTGAGGTGCTCTGCTCGTCGACCGGGCGACGTTGATTCACTTTGATGGACGCAGTATACGTAGCCTTCGTGATTTCGGGACCGCGTCAAGGAAAGCAGTGGTCGTTGTAAATGTCGAGGACGTAAACGTAGGTGGCGTATAGAAATAATGGGGAAAATAACGAGAATGAAAGTAAGAAAAGAACGCACTGATACAGGTGCTCGAGATGTGGAGCGTAAAAAGAAGATTGAGGTAGCCTAAGAAAGGGAGAACGAAATATGAGTGCATGAAGCAGTGTAGAGAGTTTCTGAACAAGGTCATCAGGGTTTAGCTGTAGCGAAAATCAGAGGTAGTTCGGAGAGTCCGGATTGAAAACTTCATTTATTTTGTCGTATTTTACGCAGCCACAGCCATTGGCTCAGAAGAAGTTTTCAAACCAGTTTAGAGGGTACGTAGTTCTTGGAAGTACGCCGAATATTTATTCTCTCATATTTATGTATTTATTTATTTATTTATTTGTTTGTTTGTTTGTTTGTTTCTTTATCTATCTATTTATTTGTTTGTTTGTTTGTTTGTTTGTTTGTTTGTTTGTTTGTTTGTTTGTTTGTTTGTTTGTTTGTTTGTTTGTTTGTTTGTTTGTTTGTTTGTTCAACAGGGAGCCGCTTATCACATCCCATGTACGTGCAGTATGAAATCAATACTTCTAAAGATGCCCGCTAACTTGCATTATGGAGGTAAAGTCACTGTTTTTTAATGTTTGATTTGTGCGTTTTATTTTATCTCGGTAGCACAAAGACCGAAAACATTGATGTAAATGTAGTCATCTACACCTCCAGGGATTAACACTCTTGACCACGACTTCAGAAAGAGGATTGAACATATAAGACGTACAACATCTAAAGAACAAAAGAAAACGTGTCAGAACAGCAATAAAGGTTAATTTATTCCATTGGACCTACAGTGGCCTGAAATACGTCATTAAAGATGCAGTCCTGTGTGAAGAGTGTCTGTCACTAGTTCTCCCCACAATTTTAATAAAAATGTAGGATCCAACTAGCATCAACTAACAACTAACTCTACTAGCATTAGAGTAATGTAATGCGCGCTAACAAGTGGGCTGACGCTTGATTGAATGTGAAATTATTTCAACTTGTTCTAGCGTCATGTAGGTCTCTTGTGGACATCGGCAGTGTCAGTCTGGTCATGTTTACGGCAAATGTTACTAGCACGAAATCTTAGAGTAATAATTTCGGTTTATGTTTATTAGCACGGTAATTGCCTGAAGACAATGTAGCTTCGCTACCCTGCAGGCGGGTACTCCTTTTCGAGATGGCACTCTCCAAAACTATCTTTTCTGTGGAGTTCATCACCAGTACTTATTTTCGCGGCTTTCGCTGAGCAGAAACTACATGCGCAAATAATAATAATAATAATAATAATAATAATAATAATAATAATAATAATAATAATAAAGTAAAGCTTTGCCTCCTCCATCTGCGTCGGTACTTCCATGAGCGATAATTTTCAGCGCGCTTAGCGAAGAGCTAATAAAACAATACAGTAATCTACTGCGTGGCTATTAGAGGAGTGCTCGAGAAAACATGACGTCCACAATTCATTAACCGTACAGCAGTGTATGGAGAGAAACCGGACGCTCTTGAAGAGGAAGACCAAGAATAAGTAAACTAAAGGCAGAGAGATACGCAACCAAAGTGGGTCTCACCATGAAGCCCGGAGGGCAACATCATCCGTCCTGTTTTACCCGTCTGGCGCAACAAGAGAGCCATGGGATTCACTTGGGGATCCGAGTTTCCCGACGTTCTAGGGCCCAGGCGGCGGCAGCGCCAGGCAGGTCCTTTGGGATGGGAAAGGTGCTTTGCTCAACTCTGCACCGAGATATTGTTCACGGTAAATGAGCTCCTCTCTCACGTCCTGGAGCGCTCCAAGTCTTCTACGCATTTTCGTCACCTCCTTTTTCGTCTCCTTTCACGCAGTCCCTCTCTTGAGAGTAGGTTGGAGGCAAACCCCGGTGGCTTTCAGCATTACCTCATGTCAACTCTCGCTTTCGGCCGGCCTGGTGATGCCTCGCATGCTTGCTTTGTGTCGCCGCCTCGAGAGCTTCGCTCTGACTGATTGCAACTCACCTTCTGTGCCTATCTTACTTTCTCACCTTTTTTGCCCCATGGCTCGAGCTGCACTGTCAGAAAATGTGTGTCACGGGCACTATGAAAGCGCGTATACACGCGGACACCTCGACACGACACAGCGAGTGTCTGCCGTACGCCGCCACTATTCCCACCAGATTTGGCGCTACTGCCACATCATCGACTTCGCTTTGGGGAAATGCAGAGTATGTGCGCTCTGAGTGCGCTCTCTCCAAAGCAAGCGCGAAGTAAGATCGACAAAAGCCTTCTGCCGCGTTCCAGACGCGAATGCGCGCAGGTTTTCAAGCAGTGCTTGTAATCGTGCCGGCGGTAAACACGAATCAAGGGTTCTTGGAAGCCTCTGCGTCCCCCCATTTCTGATGCCCTCGGTCCTTTGAGAGCACCACATTTTTATAGCATGTCCCGCAAGCGCAAAAATGTCGAGACGACCCGGCCTTCCGCCATCCGTTCTACACCGACACACTTGATGTATGTTATTAACCCACTGCATAGGCTTCCCTTGTAGAGCTGCATGTGACCCCAAGTAAAGGGGTTCAGTTTCGAGTGCCAACTGGGACAGCCCGCCTCACTCGCTGACAGATGTCATCCAGTGGCATGCGCGGTTCGGACTCTAATGTGCCGAAAAGCACTGTGGCCATGACATATTGCTCACTTTGCGGAACGGGATTGCTAATGAAGCATCGCGCTAATTATTAAGGGTCTGCCGCGAGTTTGTGAGTAGGTTTCCTTTACGTGTGCGCGTAGCGACAGACGTTTATATTACTAAGTACCAGTGTCATCGCAGCAAAACGCCAAACGACGAGAGAGCAACGCAGGAATAACTTGCCTTAATGCATGCATAATTTTTACTGCTCAGTCAAGGCGACTGTTTTATGTATGAAACGTTTTGTCACGCCTTAGTACAACACAAGAGTATCAGCTGAAGTAATAAGGATAGTAAGTTTATCACTGAGCATATATTCTTACTTTATTTGGTTCCGCGTCGGAAGAAGTGCTGATGTGCATACATGAAAATAGGCAATGTCCACGTGGCAAATTTATGCATTGCTGTCTGTGGAATTAAAAATTTCGTCGTTTCTCTCCCATGGTTACGTAAATTAAAAGTTGTCTGTATTAGTGATATTAATGTATACGCGCAGTGCGCAACCACAGAAAGCAGAACTGTTACTGTATTGGTAACTTATTTTAGTTTAGCTTGCTTTTCTGGCATGCTTCACACTAAGAAACTTAACGGCACCATGAGAAGAAGGGGAACCGAGGCTTTTCTCTTTTATACATCGCGAAGGTCTCGAACCTGGCAGCGTTGATGTCATTAGGTAGCATGCGAGGGTTTATTAGTCACGTGCCTGCTCTCTTAAGGTCACGTGTTACGTGACGCCATCGGGCAAAAAAGGATGCTCCGCATGCGCCCAACATGGCTCTGAAGGGCGCTGGCTAGCACTCCTAAGGCTCGATCTAGTAAACATAAATAGCCAAGTTAGTGGACGAATTGGTAGCCGTTGCCGTAGCACGATTGGTAGTGCAACGCACGCGCAATGCGAAGGTTGAGGGTTCGGCACCCACCAGCGAGAAGTTATCTTTTCGTTCACTTTCATCTCCCTTTTCGTCATTATTTTCTGCATTGCAGTTTCAACCACGGTTAATTCCACCGGTCCTTTCCTTGACTTCATTGTCTGTTGGCTTTAACGGCACCCCCATGTCACAGTTGCTGCGACCTAATGCTCCCTTATTTATGCACTCTATAATCGCATAACGCTGAAGTTGGCGCTATGCGCGCACTTGCCAACATAAATAGGTGTGACAAAACTATACGTTGCTATGCTAGAGAAAGTAACTATGCATGCTGTGGCTAACCTTTCTTGTTATGGGAGAAACATGACCCACGATACGAAGGTATGTCTAGCTTCCATTTTTTTCTAAGCGGAACTCGCGATGTTCAACGGAGTTCTGAGCGGCTTTTATTCACATTGAATCTGTGTACTCATGGCAAGACCGTATCAGCACGATTTGGAAGGCTGTAATGGTTCCATAATGTAATGCTTGCATCACTGAGTGCCATCCTAGTAATTAAGCTCGCGATTCCGAAATGTCTGGGTCGTTTCTCTTTATAGCGCTTGCAACGTAAAATAGAGGAATGAGTTGGCCAATGCACCCATTTTTAACTTTTTTTGTATTCCCTTGCAGTCCTTTGCCGGTAATGTGCGGAAAGGGGGGGGGGGGAGGTGTAACGTCTACAGGTGGTACAGTGCAACCTTTTAAAGAAAAATCAAACTGCAATATGAACGGACATAAAAAGGAAGTGCTCGGAAAACATTACACTGCTGTGGCAATTAACTCGCTGTCTGCTAAAACAACGCGCAATTAAATGCTCGACGCCGTCGAAAACTTTCGCGGCCGTAATTACGTGCCGCACGTTGCCGTGCCTGACGCCGCGCATCCCCGTCGTTGTTGCATTACCGGAATGCCCCAGCGTGAAACAGGACACACCCTCCCTCTCAAAAAAAAAGAAAAGAGCACGAAAAAGTGAAAGCACGATGGCCATGCGGTATGGCGCCGTCTACCTCGCTATCTTGCGCAAGCTTTTTAGTACAGAGATTAATTAAGGTTCCGCGTGTTTTCTTTGTTTATGAGCTCTCGTCCTTTTATTTGCTTTTTCTTGCTTTCTCAGAGTTTTCCTACGAGTTGCGAAATGTCGGCGTAATACTTTCTTACAGCCCTTCGCGCTGCTGCGACATGGCATTTGTCGACAGGCGAAACAGATAATTAATAGAATAAACACCCAAGAAAGGCGCCGACATAAACAACGAGCAAGCCACGTCGAGAATATATGAGGAGCAGAAAGAAAGCCTGCGGTTGCGAATTCAGAGAGAAGAGACATTCGGAGAGCGGCAATGGCAGCGGGATGTTGCGATACAGCCGGATCCATAAACACGCGCGCGCCACGAACGGACAGAGAGTCACCCGTTGCCTGGCTCGTCGCTCGTCGGCGCTAACGACCCCGCTTTTCCCGGCCAAAAGGAGGCAGTTCACCTCTCCCCACTTTACTCCGCACGCCGCTCCTCTTTTTCCCAATATTTCTGCTTTCACTCTCTCTCTCTCTCTCTCTTCTTTCTCCCGCGCTTCGTTGGAGGACGGCAACGTCGCATCCACCGCTATCGGTTTTGGACGAGCCCCCCACGCCAACAGTACGTCCTGCACGCGCAGCTTTCTGGCTCGCGTTTGCTTCCACGCTGCAACTGGCAGCGTGAATCGGAGCAGCGTTCGATAAGCGAACGCGCTGTTCTTGCTGCCCCTCTCTCGGTCCGTGTAGCTGCTATTTGCTGCCTGCGGTGCCGTATGAAGGCCCGCCATTTCTTTTTATAATGCTCGCTCAAGTAGGTGAAATGGCAGCGCCACGGAACCACAGACTATATGAGAGTAATATGTTCGTGCACTTACTTGGTCGCACGCCACGCTTTATGCGACTTACAAATGCGCTGACTGGCTAACGTTACTCATTCACGTAAACCCTCGGGTGTGCATTAATTTGTTTACGCGCTCTCTCACGCAATCAGTAATTTATTTCTTTTTGTAATTCAAGCACTCATTAGCACATTCCGACACGTGTTCACTCCTGAAAGCAATCACTCTCATTAAAGCCATTTCTTATTCACGCATTCACTTAACAAAGCAGTCGCGACGTCGAAACGTTGTGAGTTTCGCATAAAGCGTATCAAGAAGAAACGCTTGTGCCCGCTTTTGCCTCATGAGGCACATCTGTATGCGTGCAGAGATAGATGGAAAAGAGGGATGGACGCTTGAACCCTCGGCAGGCTGCACTGCACAGTTAAAGACAGCTAGTGGCCATCCGCTAGTTTAGTACGAAACGATGTGACCGCTTTCTGTATCAAGAGTTGGTAGGATCACTACCCTCCAGCTGGAAGTTTGGAGGCAGTTTCAATTGAAGCCTGTAATAGTTTGATCCGACCACCGTTTTTGGTTGCTTCTGGTCCACTGATATCTTCCGTCTCCGTTTCGTGTTTTCTCAAACATGTTTAATAATACCTAACGACCGCTTGATGCGGTAGCAGTCGACTACACCTAGACCACCTTTTCTCTCATCGCTGTCTGCTAATGTGTCCAAACGAGGCCCTTCAACAATTGTTCATCCACGTCTCTAAATGAAATTCTGAGATTATTTCAGGCCATAACCACGAACAGATTATGTCGCAGTAAGGTGTGGCTCTGTGCGATTTGGTTCTGCGTTGTTACGGTCAGCGCGAAACGGGAGACAAAGCACTCAGCACCTGCCCTCCTCTTGTCTCTCGTTACGCCCTGCTCGTGATTGGAAGCATGCCGTAGTTGCGGACTCAGAATTAATTTTGAGCACCTGGGATTCCTTAACGTGCACTCAGTGCGTGCTACACAAGCGTTTCTGCATTCCAGCCCCATCGAACTTCGGTCGCCATGACCGGGATTGAACCTACAACCTCGAAACCTGCAGCGCAACGCCACAGCCACTGAGCTACCATGCCGGTCCACACGTATCTTTGAAATAATTAGATGTAAAGGTCACGCTCTTCACCAAGCTGCGGCGAAGCTAAACTGAACTTCAATATGTGTCTCTCGCGTGTACATGTATGTACATGTACAAAAGGCATACATCGCAACAAGTTAGAGTTAAAAACGAATACTGTTTACGCTTGAAAACTACTGTAACGAGACAATGGACGGGCACTCAAAAATCCCTCCCCTCCCCCCCTCCGAAAAATAAAAGAAGACATCAGGGGCCGGTGTTGCTTTTAGTTCTGCCGCTTGTACCACCGCGAGCAGGTACGAAGCATGTTGTGTTGCGTGGTGTAGCAGGCCAGAGACACGCTCCTATTGCGCAGTGGGCACGGGCTTCTGTAACTTAACACGGATGCATATAGGTTGCGTCTTCTGCTGCTTTCTTTTCTTTGTCTTCTTCTTTTTCTTTTTCTTTCCTTGTTTACGCTTACCTTTACATGGCGTATCCTTTGTCGTGTTAGTGTTTGTGTTATGTCTGTGCGTGATGTATGGGGAAAGTGGTAGCCTCAATTTTTGTAACTACACCTTGGAATAGCCGGTTGAATGCCTTACCTTCCATTTTGTCCACAGTGGTTAAACAGACAATACAAATGGAAATGCCGCAATTTTCTCAAATGATTTTAGTAGGAAACACTGTGCCACAGGTAGGCCAGAGCCTTGCCTAATGCAATTCTGCAACCTATATTAGCTGCGATGGCGACGAACTCACGACAGAAAGAGATAAACGGTCACTTGACTCTGACCCGGGATACTATGGTTGACTTACATAAATAAACACAGCGTCCGGCAGGCAAAGCCTCCTTCAAGCTTCAGCTGACACGTGCAGGCACTGCCTGTTCAAATATCGGGCGGGAGGGAGAGAGGGGGAGTTCTCGGGCCTCGAGCAAGGGACTATCGCCCACGACAAATGTCTCTCGAGCAGCGACCCGACTTTTTCACCTCTCCCACAACGCAGGGCCCGGGATTTGGCACCGGGCTCGGAGCGACGGGGAAAGGACGGCGTCCCAGGTAATACCGTCCCGAGTTTCTCCCTGATTTATGACAGTCGAGACACGAGCGCTGCAAGCTCTATGGTATATTTATAGCGCCAGCGTCCGGGGAGACCGGCATGAGAGAAGCGTGGGCACGTGGCGTCATTCATATCGACTTATTCAGGCAACTTGTCTGCGTTTGAAGCCCTTCATAAGTCCTTTTGAGTGTCGGGATACAACACAAAAACGATATATGTGCAGATTTGTGCTGGCCTCGCCAGATCGTACTTTTGTCCGCTTAACAGTGACATTGCTTAGCATGGGCGTGCAATGCATAGATGCAGCTGTGCATTCCAGTTGAACATTGCTTAGTTACTCTCTTATTCATTTATTTTGCATGGTATTGTTTTTTATCCGAGTTGTGGGGGCTGCAACTTCAGAAGGATTTCTTTCTTTCGTTATTTATTTATTTATTTATTTTCTTCCTTTTTTTCTCCTATTTCGCAAAATAACCATTCGAAGCAGGTGCTTGTTGAATAATAGAAGAAGGCGACCTTTTGCCTATGCGTCGCCTTTCCCGTGTGCTTGACTCTGAACGAAGTCATGCCACAGTCAAGGATAGATGACGCTCATTCTGCAATCGATAGCTTCAACAAAGAAAGAATTAAGGCCACACGAAGGGGTGATTGGTATTGATGAACAAGCGCATCATGTGCGACAGCCGGGTCGACTTGACCGACCTGCTTGTGCGTGGCAATAGGGAATTGTACGAGCAACTTATGTCGTTTGTCAACCGCAAGATTGAGTTTGATGACTTGTTTGAGGATAGGTTTGCTTCCTCAAAATACAAACATCATTTGCAGGCTGATATATTGTTAGTCACTACTGCACTAAATTGAGCCAAATTAACGAACATGACGACAGAAAGAAGTGAACTGGACAGAATCCCTGCACTGAGCTCGGCGCCCTCTTCCTTTATTACTTTAACAGTGCCAAATTACCAGTAAGCTAATAATACTACAAATTTTTGCTTGTGGGTCATTTGTAGGTGTATATTATACGAATAATCTATGGACCAGCAGCCTATTAATTGTTGCTGTCTTGCACCTACACTGCCGATTTTCCCTTCTCAATATAATAGCCGGTCCAGCAATTCTTTGTCTTACATCGTACTCCGAGAACTACAGCCCTCAACCTGTCAGCGGCTTGCGTTTAGTTACTTGTGCATGTAATAGAAGAACATATATACCCTTGATTAAGTACCCATACGCTGATTATGCGTTTGTACAAGAGCCAATGGATTCCTGCATGAATTCGTCTTACTTTTTCGCGTAACTTGCTGTTCTGTTCAGGTAGTTCAGAGATGCCAGTACTGCGTATGTTGTGACACCAATATTACGCATTGTTGCTATCAATTATAAATCCTTCTCGATAGCAAGGTTGACTTGTTTTTAAGCGCAAAGTGCGCGGCAGCCTAGAACATGGGCAGCGATAAAGAAGGAAGCCTCCGTGGGAAACGCCGTTTGTCGTTCGAGAGGTACTCGCGGTTTCCTGTAGCGAAGTGAAAAATAAATCAGGGCCAATCATGCGTTTCATATGCATTAGTTCTAAACCTCGAATGGCGGTCTGGAATTTGTTCCTAGTTGTAACTTTAAAAGATGTTGTTTCTCTCTCACGACATTGTTTAAGAAGTAGGCCATGCAAGAAAGTAACAGTCATATTTGCGGACAATAAAAAAAAATGCAGTTTGAGAAATTAAAACGTGCGGTGGGAGGGGAACTTTGGGGAAGGAGAGTACCTGGGTTCGCTGCCTCACCCTTTTCACTGCAGTGACGAGGATCGACTGCTTCTTAAAACTTAACTTCCAAATGTAATTAGTGGGCAGCAAGAGGCACCACTATAGAAGGGCTCCATATTAATTTTGTCCAATAGGGGGCTCCTTAACATATGCGATCACTTCTTTGCAATCCTTCTCTCTCTCACCTATCACATCGCCTTGCCCCTCCCCCAGTGCAGGGTAGCCAACTGGAGATAATCTCTGGTTAACCTCCATGTCTTTCCTTTGCCTTTCTCTCTCTCTCTCTCTTTGCATTCTACCCGCCTCGCAACACAACCACCATGCTAGGGAATGGAACCGGCAAGAACGTTCCCAGCAGGACTCCTTCACAGCCACCACTTGGGCGAGGGGGGGGGGGGCTCATATGGCTTGAATAAGCAAGCACCTCGCCCTCAAAGCGATTGCGCTTCCTTCCTAGGAAAAAGCAATATAATAAAAAAACCGTACTTGCTTCATGGTGAATCGCAAGTACATCATGATGAGCTATAATCATGCGGAACAATGAGGCTGGCTGCAAAGCCGAGTGCTCCGTGCGTCCGGTGACTCTGCACGAAAACAAGCGTTACAGAAAGCCTTAATTTCGGGTAGCAATGAGCAGCGCTGTTCTTTCGGCGGACCTCACTATACCGTGCGCTGTCCTGCTGGGCGAAATCAGTGGGCGTGGCGCAACTCAAATATTTTAGTCGTCCTCTAACTAGATACGTGGGCCCAACTTTTCTGCATGTGCTCCATGCGGGCACGCACAGTTACTTCGCGTATATAGCTGTCGCAAACACGCGCTGCTTCTGAGGGGCCCCTAAAGCAAGGTCATGCGAAAGAAAATAAAAAGAAAAGAAAGAATGAGGCGTCCAGCTGAGCAAACGCAGGTGCCCATTGTGCGAGACTTTCACGAAGGCTTTCTCGGTCGACGACGCAGAGTTATGGCCAGCAGGAGGCCTCGCGGTCGGCTTTGCATAACGCGCAGGGCCGAGTTTAATTACGCTGCGACGCGCAGCTCTCGGCTGGCTGTTTTCCGGGTTTCCGAATTGGGGACGTTATTTAGGTCCAACGAAACGAATCCAGGGCAGACGCTGGATTTCTCTGACGAAAGCGCTGAACTGCAGGGAAGCTTTATGCGCACATCAGTCGGACGCGGAGCGGCTCCTAAGAACAGACGGGAATTACACTCCAAAACCTACCTTGCGAAATCAGTACCACTTGATGCAACGTCGTTCACCCTAGAGGAGGAGCAAAAAAGTTAAGAAGCAAGCAAGCAAACAGACAAATGAACTAAACTAGATAAGTTTCTTCATTTCTAGTTATTAAGATAACTAGGAAGAGCACGCACATAAGTAGAACGCCGGAGATAGATACATACGCCGGAGATAGGCCGGAGGCTTAGTTACCGTTCACGTTAGCCATACTAAAGGAGTGATCAACATTATAGGCGATGTGCTCACATGCGTAATTGACATAAAATTTCAAACTGCTAAGTTTCCAAATGAATGAAAAATTAGCAACGAAATACCAATATTCGAAAAGGGAGGTAAGGCTGATATAGCCAGCTATATACCCATTGAAATTGTGCCGTTTTTTAGCAAGGTTATAGAAAAACTATTTGAAACTCACTTCGATTCCCATCTGAAAATTTAGAACTTATTAATGCCGAGGCAATTTGGCTTCCTTTCTGGATATTCAACTAATCTAGTATTAATTCTTCTGCTATACAACATTAAAAGAGGCATTGATGACTATTTTATTGGGTTCGGTTTCATCGATTTTACCTTAGCCTTAAATTCCCTCGTCCACGACATTCTTTTTCTTAAATTCTAGTCAATCGCTATACAAGGTCCTCCTTTCCAACTAATAAATAGCGATCAAATAGACAGCGAAAGGACGGTTAGTGTTTTACGCAACCTCTCCAGTACTTGAGTTACTAATTTAGGCATTTCTGAATAGTCCATCCTTGGCCCACTTCTATCTTTAATTTGTGTTAACGATCTTCCTAATTGTCCTTCTCCTTCTATGCTGCGTCCTTCTATGCGTCCTTTATGCTGATGACACAACCACCTTGTCTTTAGTCATAATATTGATTCTCCTGTTAATAAACTAATAAACTAAACAGTGATACAAATAATTTTGTCTTACGGGATGAAAAGAACAAACTGACAATTAATACCTGCAAGACAAAATTCATTATCTTTAGCTCACATTCCAAAATCCGCCAGAAATTCAATCAAATTTACATTAACTCTCACTGCATCTTCTTCGTAGATCGGTACTCATTTTCGAGCGTCGAACTTGATAATCACCTGAAATTTTAGTCCAAGATTGCATCACTAAAAATTAAAATTTCCAATGATTTCCGAATTGTATTAAAGCGCGTCACCATTTTAATGCTCCAAAAGTTAGGCTTTGTTTTGCTTTTATACTGTCTCACCTAAATTACTGCACAGAAACGTAGGGTTTAATATATTATTTGCACTTAGGGCCATTACAACTCGTCCAGCGTCAGGCTGTTCGAATCATCCCTCATAGTGCATACTATGCATCTGCCTCCCCTATATTCAGAAAGCTTAAGCATTTTGCCTTGATTAACTTGACTTCATATAACCTTGGTACATATATATAATCTTGGTTTGGTATATATTGGCAATTCATTCTAATACATCTAGACTTGCCAGTTAAACTAATTTTCTCCCACTTGGTCATACTAATTATGGTAAACAAACAATCCGCTTTTTCGCCATAATACTTTTTGAATAATTTCCCAGTTCACACTAAAACTGCCGAATTTCCAACAAGTTTCCAACAGCTGTTCATAATTTCTTATTATAAATTGTTCTCTGGTCTTTTATCTTGGTTTCGCTTTTGCTGATACCCTTTTCTCTGCTAATCTAGCTCTTTCATGATCCCTAATAATAACTCTGTACATTCACTACATTGCTTAGCTGCTATTCTGCTTATATATTGAGAGTCATTCTAACAAGACGTCATCTTACAGTGCTTCACTCTGGGACCTCTTTCTGTATATTCATAACGTATACACTGTGCTGTATTTTAAATAAATAAAACTTATCTGAAAGCACCTCCTGCAAAACTCGCTGCTTTTACCCATCAACTTTTTTTATCTCTCACACACATCTTATGTTTTTATGTAGGAGCCACATTAGGACACCAGGTAGACCTTGAAATTGACTTATGAAGATATATTGTGCTTGCATAGCTTTTACACTTAAATTACCAATGCCCTAAGCTTTACGATGGTGATTCTTTGCATTATAGTTATTGGTTATATTACAACGTTAACAACATTATTTCTAGTAAGGTCTAACAGCACGGAAGATAGAAGCAGTCATATCCTTGCGATTACTACACTTTGGCTTTAAAAAAAAAAAAGGCATTTGCATCTTTTGGGCTAGTTCACTTCGGTTTCAGCCAACATAACAAAAGAGAAAAAAAAAACGGCGGACTGAGTCTTTAGCAGGCTTGAGTCTCCTAAGGCGCCACGCAATTGAATTGAAGTAGGTGATCCGCCTTGGTGGTTCAGTGGCCATAGCGTTCTGTTTTTGAGTGCTAGATCGCAGGTCCGATTCCAGGCCGTCGTGGCCATATTTCATTGTGAGGCGAAATGCATAAAAAAAGTTGCAGCTCGTCCTCCTCGTTATAGAATTTGTCGAAGGATCAAATACATGAATAATAACTGCATTGCAATTGCCAACGATGCTGTAAAGGAATTCTTTAACGCTAGCACTCTCAAAAAGAGTAAAGAATGTATTTTTTCATAAAAGCTATATTCTTATGTCCTGAAAATTGTGCCAGAAAAAACTGATATCAATGCTTTCATGTTTTTTGTCTATTTAATAAGTAAAGAAAACATCAAACCAACTTTAGAAATATATCAGTTCGAAACCATCAAAGCAGTCCATACCGCTGATATGAAAAACGTAAAGACCATGAAGGAAACAAACTGAGGACAAATATTTTAATTAAACTTGGTCATTCACAAACCTTGGGTGCTATAACGTAAACCTATTCCAAACTTTTATATTCCAATTCTGTAATCAGCCCCCCCGCGATTGGTGAAGAACTTTTTTGGACCACCCCAACTTCACCTGTCTGTCACGCGACATCACGAAAACCGCGATAGCTCCCCATTTGATATGACGTGTCACCCTGATTATGCATGATTTGACCGAAAAAAGAAAAATAGTTATTTCTGATTCAACGCTTTTCGCCATTAGCCCCCGGCTATTGGTAAAAAGTTTTTGGGCTGCACCCACTTCACCTGCCTGTCACGCGACGTCACAAAACCGCAAAGTCTCCCCGCGTCAAAGTGACGTGTCCGCATTAAAGATGCATTAATATGCCGAACAAAACTGAATTTTATTCTGAATAGCCGCAGGCTGCCCTGTTCCAAAAGGAATAAAAGATGGCTGCTGCCGATCACTCAGGCGCTTTGTTGATTTGGCTTGTCTCCTTGTATGGTCCGATGTACGACTTTAGAAAAGTGAATGCCCCTTTAGCGTCAAATGTTTCTAAGAACTTTAAACCTACAAGGTTCCGTAATTGAAAATCTAAAGTAAGACTTTGGAAACGTCAATGCACCTTTTGCATCAAAAGTTTAAGAATTTTATACCCATAAAGTTTCGGAATTGAAATCCATGCGCTCCGTAGGTGTCGCGGCCTCCGCGACATGCCGCGGCGAGCCCGCTCGCCATCAAAACGCCCTTGAAACATTGTGCTCGGATGGGGCTCCTTGAATTATGTGACTCCAGGTGCATGGGCATTTCCGCGAAATCGAGCCGGAGTTCACAATGTTCGCGCCGAAATGTCTTTTTGAGCGCGGAAAAGCTATTCCAGACTAAATCCAGAATGATTTCAGGCGGCGGGGGTTGTTTTGGTTGGCGGTACATGACAGCACGAATAAATTTTTTTTTTGAGGGGGAGGGGGAGGGACTGAAGTCCCATAAGCCGCCCGCCCCCTGGCTACGCCCCTGCCTACGTACTCAGATTTATGTGGATATTATAGAACCTCAAGTGGTCGAAATTAATCCGAAGTCCTGCACTACATCATCCCCCATAGTCCCCTGCTATATTTAGCGCAACAATTTAGTTACTTCAGCATTTTTTTCCACTCTTGCAGCTTCTACAACGGTTTCTGCACACGCTTTGTCTTGACTCAATTCTACGCCGACTCTATCATAGCTATACTATGCAAGCTTTGCCTTCGGCGGACTTTTATTTAGAATCTTTCGTCGCTTAATTACTCAAAAAAGACTGTCTCAACGGGGATGCATTTTTTTTTTCAATCTCCTCGATTGCATTTTCGAGCTTCATCTGTTCAGATGTTTCATTTGTCCCAATGCGGTATCACTTTCCGTTATGATATTACAACCAATAAAATTTAAGAAAGTGAGCATGGGATTACGTTACGCACATTACTTAGAAGCAAACTTTTCGGGCACATTCCTTTAGGTACCTCAAACCGCACAGTAGCGTGGTTAGCTTGAATGTTTATCAGCGTACATGACTTCACATCGAGTAGGGTTTTTATTCTTTTGCTTTATTAAAGCTGTAGGAAATGCATCTAGTGGATAAAATACTGTGTATAACCTTGGAAAAACAGGGGGAATACGGGAGATGGAAATTCAAGACGATGAGCAAAACGAGAACAAGGTGAAAGCGGGAGCCCTGTTCTCACCTTGTTCTCGTTTTGCTCATTGTATATAACCTTGCAAAATAGAGTTCAAAGCTTGTTTTGAGATTATTGTTTTCTTTAATATTACGTAATAGACGCGTTCTCTTCAGAAATGGCTGATGAAAACGGCACTGTTTTGTGTTCTGATGTGTGAAGAAAATTTTGTGAGAGCTCAAATTCCAACCCAAAACGATGCTCCCTCACATTACAGCCCCTTATAGTTTACTTAACATGGCGCCTACTATATCGCCACTGACGCACTCAGATGTTACTGTTTCAATTAGGCATTCATTAAATTTGCAAGCTAAGCTCAGCAGTTCTACTATCCGTGCTACAACACAACTTTCAAGAAAGGAACAAAACGTTTTTCACTAATCTTTATACAAATCAGTTTCAGGAAAGCTGATGTCCCATAGCACCATTGTTTACACAGCATTACCAGATTTTCTGCATAAGAGCACCACCATCATATTCACTGACGTCATCTGCGACGCTCTTAAACTGTTTTCATTGAAAGCTGGTGGCAACCCGTTCACAACCCTTCCGACGACGCGCCAGGAAAGCCTGTAATCCTCGGTATTTAATGCCCTTGCCCTTTCCCCCCTTGTCATTCTCAAACTGTGTCTCTAATGACGCACATGTTTATATGTATTGGAACTTACGAGTCCGCATTTTCTGTGATCTTAGAACACGCATGCACCAAAAGCCGGAGGGAGGAAATGGCAAGCGCTCGCAACAACCGTTCAGGCACATTCGAAGCTGGTCTCCTTTCGTCCCGTTTATTCAGCTGGAAGTGTCGAGGTGGGGGCGGCAGCACGAAGTTTGGTATTCCCCTTGTTTCATATCTTGGCGTTTCCCGCCATGCCAAGAAAGTATCTGCCCGTATAACTCAGACGCGCTTCAAAGGCCCGCTCGGCGCCAAACGAAACGACATCGTCTCAACAAAGGTTTCATCCTTTAGAGGATTCTCCGGCTGTGCTTCCATTTTTTCCCTTCTCCACTTGCGTCATCTTCCTCTTACACTCTCTCATTTCGTCTCTCCTTTTTTTTTTTTTTCCAGCTTCTCTTCATCTCGCTTCACAATACGCAATCCTCTCTCCCAATTACACTCCCCCTTCTCCTCACCGTGTCGCCATGTTCAAACCATACTCCTCGATTTTCATTCTCAGATTCTTTTGTTCCATCACATCTTCATCTTCTCACAGAAGCATTCCCGGGACGTTTCCTCTATCGTGATGTCACTTTCCGTGCTTTTTTTTTTAAGCTAACCCTCTCCCTCCAGTGCATCACGTTTGTTCGAACCACTTGCGCCGCTGTATGGCCTTAGCGCTTTTTTTCCGACTGGGCTCCTTTTTCCCTCGTTTGGAGGCGGCACAAAAAGTCTTTTGTTCCTTGGTGAGCTCACGCTTGAACGCGCCTAGCGGGGCTTCGATTGCCTTGCTCGCCGCCGCCTCCGCCGGCATGTCGTCGCTTGCGGAAGAGCTCCGCGTGCTCTCTGCGGGAAGATAATTACGAGTGAAAGAAAATCAAAGCAGCAAAACTATAAAGCAACGTACATAAGGAACAGAAAACAGAGCTCACCCCCTTACACTCTTCCCGTGTTTCTTTTTCTGTTCCGTCTTTCAGTCGCGCGCTCTGTCAATCGGTCGCCCGCGGCGTGCTCGTTGACGCGGAAACAGTCCTTCCGAGTCGGGTTTCGAATTGAAAATACAGGATTTCTATAGTCGGCGCGTCGAAAATTTGTTGGTACGGGACACTCAGTGAGACTTCGGCGCCCACATTACCAAGCGACATTGTCAGGTGGTAATGACGGTGAAGAACGACACAGTGTGAAAACTGTGAGTTACAAATTTAAATCTGTGCTGGGCGAACGTGTGCCCATCAAAACAAGCAACACTCAAGCACAGCATCAGGGGTGAGCAAAGTCGGCGTTCGCCGAAAATCTGATCAGCAGGTCATGCGCGTCGGCTTTAATAAATGCCTCGTCGAAGGTTCCAGCGCAACCGCTGTTGTCCACGTCTCTTCCCCAGAAAGTACTACGCAATAGTGTCGCGCATAGAATCAGATTGCAAAACGTCCGGTGACAACAGACAACAGATAGAACTATCGATAACATGCAGAAACTTCCGATGCATGCAGGCGATAACAGTTAATGTTTGTTAACCGCTGAAAAGAGGCCACCAGGGAAAGATAAAGAAGAATGCGTGTCAGTATAGAGAGACCGAGAAAAGAAGGGAGGTATAGGCTTGTCGCATATGTGCGGTCTTCTGTTTAAACTGGCTTAACGAGCTTCTTAACTGGCTTCTTTGCGACCCGAGCTTACAGGAATGGCGCAGTAATTAACATCGGAGAAGTAATACTCATCTATGTTGGTTTTCCTGGAGCGAACTTATTTCGTTATGATGTAGAAGCAAAATGATTCAAATAGAATGAAAAAACAAAAGTATTAGTGGGGATGATAAAAGTAGTCAAGCACGTGTGTCTGCGCCATTATTAGAATAATTGATCAATGGAAATCTCGCCGCTTTAATTGAGGACAGATTATAAACACTGGCTTTTCTTTGTCGTCGCCTAAGTGTCGTAAATTATAATAACGAGAGCATTGTGTTTATTTTATCTTCTGCATTGTTTTGGAACAAAACAAGTGCGACTTGTGCAACGGTCACTCGGTAAGAACAGCCGTTTCTTTCTTTATTTACTTTTTTGTGCAGGGATTTTTGTTAGATAGTGCAGTGTGTGCGTGTGGAGGGGGGGGGGGGGGTCAGTTCCTGCAGGGAGAAACTACCAGCCTCCTTTTAGTACATTACTCATGGCTTTGATATTAGTGTTCATCCTTAATATCAAATACA